>NC_060130.1:466911318-467214422 GCF_021461395.2 Schistocerca americana
TGAACTGGTGGTAGTAGACTCATGGATGACTCATCAGTGGCAGCTGGACGCTGGTGTCAGTTATCTGTAGTTTCAAAACTGCTGTCATTATGTCAGACATCAAGAATATGACTGGCACAGTGTGATAATATTGGAACAATCTTACACAAGATGTTACAATACAATAAACAGAGAATTGAGTGTGAATGACATGGATGCCATCAATTCTACTGATCAACTGTCTCTAAACTAACTGGTCAGGGTACTTATATTGAACTGAGGAGAGGCTTTGCTGTGAGATATCATTCATAGTCACTGAATTGGTCCCATATATTATGAGTGGTCAGCAGTCTCTACCTGCTACATTTGCTTAATGGCTATATTTTAGTACTGTATCTGCTCCATCAGTTCCCTGATACACATTATTGCATACATGTAGTGTATCTTACTTAATGTTATGGGGGCAACAAAGGCAGATTGGCATGTGCTTGTCTTACACTCTTCTGCTCAGCTCACTCACAATCGCATATGGAACTGCTGATGTCGCACTCTTGGTAATGAACTGTGTTGAAACGTTTATGCCTTGTGTCTGATTTGTGTTGACATATCCCTGTGCTGTGATGGGCTTGGGGACTTCAACAACTTTTTACTCTCTCATTCCCATACTATATCAGTGCCTAACAGTAGTTACAAAATGAAGCATTTAATCACCTTTATTACCCCTATTTGACACATTCACCCATCACAAATTTTCTTCTCTGTAATATGTGACTTGTCAAAATGGACAAAGCCTGAAGCTAGTCAGCCAATAAATAAATAGTAGCTTTGACGTTTAACATTTAAAAACATATTTTCTTCAATATCTGAGAGCTGCAAGACATGACATAATGAAAAATGTTTATATAACTGAAATCACTTTTTAAAGTAAAAAATGAATTTGTACAAAAGAGAAAAGTGTGAGAGTTACCACTTTGCACGGTTCTCATAAATTTTGAGAAGGCTTTTGGTTCAGTTCCAACAAAATCTGTACTAAAATAAGGCACTAATTCAACTTGTGCTAGTACGCAGATGAGTACATATCTAAATGTTGGACTTCATTTGGGTTGCAGTACACTCATAATAGAAAGATGATGCTGGCAATGAGACTCCATATCTCCAAAACTATTCCCAGAAGCCTGAGAAGAAGTTTTCAGATCCATGAAGTTTCAGGCATTACCCATCACCAGCAGAATCGTCATTGCACAAACAACACGTATTTCTTGTAATAAGTAACTTACATCCATCTTTCATGTAATATTTATACCGCTGATCATGGGCAACACCCAAAACTAGTCCGGCAAGCTAAAGAAAAAGAATTTCTATTCTTGTAATATCTAAAAGGTGGTGGGAAAGAATTAATAACTCACATCTGCAGTTCTTTTTTTTTTAAATGTCCAACTTACAAATGTTCAGTTTGTAGACATATTTACAAATCAATTTGCAAAGTCAATGTAAAATGACTCATTCCAATTCATTATGATTTATTGTGCATAGTGATCCATCGAACATCAAACTAATTACTAAAACACTATCAGAAAGCAGTTTTGTTGAACAGTTAATTCATAAGATGATGTAATTACAATTTCTACAAGCTGCAGAGCACCAAACATACACAATATAAGGAATATACAGGGTGAAGCAAAATTCGCGTACTCAGGCTTCGCAGTTCGACTCCTCACATGCCAGCTATAAAAAAATGTCTCTCACAAAATTTCGTCAGGCGAGTGTATCTGGAAGAAAAAGAATGCTAAAGAGTGGCAATTTGGCAACACTGTAACTACATGTATGGTAACTACCTCTGTCAGCACATCTCAGTTGTGCTGTACAGTTGGTGTAGTGGATAGAGTTTTGGGTTGGCATGCAGGAGGTCAAGGTTTCGGTCTTGTGTTGAGGTGCATTTTATTCTTTTTTTTTTTATTTACATGTATCCTAAATTTATAACATTTTGTAACACTGAACATAACAAATACGTGGTTAGACAAATAAGAAATAGTTGAAACAAGTGACCTGTCATAGGACAGAATAACTATGAAACCAATGTCAATTTCGAGATGCTAAAGATGATAGCACAGTAAAATAACACAACATCTACTTGTCATATATACTATATGAAATATGAGCTCTCAGATGTACACATTAGCATCCAGTGACAATAATAATGTCCATATTAATGACCGCATTATCTTCACAATCAAATACATTGTCCTCAGAGCAACAAATGCTCAAAGCGACCTTCCTGTTCATCCAAACATTGCGCAACTCGCTGGATCATAGGGCTCGAGATCCTTTGCAGCAAAGCTGCATCCACAGTAACAAGAGCAGCATGAACACACACTACCAATTCTTCCACATTCATTGGCAGGGTAGAAAACAAGTGCTCCTTCAGGTGTCCCCACAGGAAGAAATCCAGGGGATTTAGGTTAGGTGAACAAGGTGGCCATACAATTGGACCTCAATGTCCGAGCCATTTCCCTGGAAATGTTCTGTCCAAATACTTTCGCACATTGATTCCAGAGTGTGGAGGTGCACTATCATGTTGGAACCATATCCTCTGCCAAACATGTAGTGGAACATCCTCCAGCGCATCAGGCAGATAGTTTGAGAGGAATGCAGTCAGGCAACATGCAGGGGCCCAAACACCTGTTGCCCATTATTTCGGCCCAGACATTGATACCAAAGTGAACTTGATATCCACGGTCATGAGTGACGTGCAGGCTAATTTCATACCAATGGTGGGCACTGTGCATATTGAGGACACCCTCATGAATGAATGCTGCAGCATCTGACCATATAACAATGTTTACAAAATCATCGTTGGCTTCTTGTTGTTGTTGGAACCATTCACAGAACTGCATCTGCTGATGGTGATCTGCAGGATGCAGGTGTTGTGTGAAAGTATAATGATAGGGGTGCAGCCCATACTTGTGCAGCATGTTAATGACCGTGCATTGCGGGACACGCAGCTGACTTGCTACGCTACGTGTACTTCACTGAGGTTCTTGGTGTATGACCTCCAGAATAGCTTCATCAGTAGCTGGAGTATGATGAGTCCATGGATGACCTCTGTCATGCGATGGTGGAAGGAGAGAACCTGACTCCCAAAGGCGCAACTCCAGATGACAAAACACATTTTTATCTGATGGCTTTCATGAGGATATCTAACAGCATATTCATGAGCGCCAACACCAGCCCTGTTATCAGATGCACCAAGGACATGAGGCATATCCACATATTCATTGTTTGTGTATATGTCTGCCACACTGGTTTAGAGGTTTACAATGAAAAAAATTTGATACACGCACGCGTGTACATTGGAGTCTGCCAAAGACACGTTACTCCTTTCACAACTAGTTCCCGTCAGGTGCACAGCACATACAATATAAACACACCATCAGTCCTGCGCACTGTTCCACCTAATGTGCATTGCCCCTCTGACAGATACTGTTCTGACTGATTCATCCCGACATTGCTAATTGTGAAACTGTGAAATTTTCGGTTTTGAATTACACTGTTTCCCTAATGTTAATAGACATGATTTTTCCATAATTTCATAAATAGAATAATAATAATAATAATAATAATAATAATAATAATAATAATAACAATGCATTGAGATACATACTAAACATCATGTGGTTACCAGACTCAATGTTGAAAGGCATAATTAGTGGGAACACGGTGATAAAACATACAAATAGTAACCGAGTTTGGACATTATTCACAAAGCACATTGTTAGTCCTACCGGTAACATAAGTCCCTAATGAAATGTAATGGATCTGAATGAAGCAAGAATAATAGTTGGTACTAATCTATGGGACCATTGGAGAAGAGTACAAAGAAAACTGGTTCCGCATCTAATAGATGAAGTGGTGCAAATAAATTGATGCCCATGATGTGAAAAGGGCTTCTTTCAAAGCTGACCAATCTTCCATTCCTATGACTGTAGTATGTAAGTGAAAATGTTTTCTGGAGGACAAGCTGCAATCACTGTTGACTAGTAATATGCCAGATACCGTACCACAGGGACTACATTTACCATGTGCCTCAACCAAGGATTGAACCATCAACCTACTGCACGCTAACTCAAAACTCTATCCACTGCACTAACTCTACAGCACAACAAATATGTGCTAATGGAGGTAGTTACCATATATGTGGTTACAGTGTTGCCAGACTGCCACTCTTTAACATCCTTTATCTGCTGGATGTACTCACCTGATGAAATTTTGTGACAGACGTTTTTTTATCATTAGCATGTGAGGAGTGGCACTGTGAAGCCTGAGTGCACGAATTTCACCTCACCTTGTATGTTAACAGAACATGTTTGAATCATCTAGTTCTGCTGATGACACTGTACTGTTTTCCTCTAGTGTAGATAAACTTCAACAACAAGCAAGGGACGTTATCATAAACTAAATTAACGTATAACCAACATATTGACAAATGGTTCAAATGGCTCTGAGCACTATGGGACTTAACTTCTGAGGTCATCAGTCCCCTAGAACTTAGAACTACTGAAACCTAACTAACCTAACGACATCACACACATCCATGCCCGAGGCAGGATTCGAACCTGTGACCGTAGCGGTCACGCGGTTCCAGACTGTAGCGCCTAGAACCGCACGGCCACCCTATTGACAAAATAGTACAAATTATATATAAGGTCATGAAACCAGTTCATGAGTTTTTGTATATAGGGCTGCTGATGGTGAGTGGATGTTGAGTAAAAAATGTGAACTGAACAGTGGCCTGGGGTGTTTTTGGTAACTTAAATAGTTTTCAAAATTAAACTTCCAATGAACCCAGAACAGAAAGATCACAATAAATGTTCATTGCCACATTAGATTTATCACAGTAAGAAATAGACTTCCAATGTGAAATCCATTCAAGAACTAAGGGGTGCTCAGTGAGTAATGGAAATACTGCATGTTGAGAATTACTAGAACAGACATGAAAATAAACAGATGGATCTTGACAGGAGTGGTATATATAATTATGACCACAGTAACAATGAGGAGGAGGTGGATGGCATATGAGGCAAGGCAAAGAGATGGGAGATAGACCAAGGATGTTCCTTGATGGATTCCAAGAGATAAGAAAAGAGCAAGATGATAACTTTATGGAAGGTGGATAGATAAAATTAGAAAACATGAAGCATCAACATGGACATGTATAGCTGTGTGTGTGTGTGTGTGTGTGTGTGTGTGTGTGTGTGTGTGTGTGTGTGTGCGTTTCGATGAGTGGTCATTTTTCTCCAAAAGTATCAACATTCTATGAGAACTTTCCCACAAAATTGAAGGTTATAATGTGTGGAAATGTCTACATGAACCCTTCAGACAATTGTAGAAGTCATATGGCTGATGATGATAAATAGATTATGATGATGATGACGATTATGATTATGATGCTCATAACAAGTGAATAATTTACACAAAATAATATTTACAGGTGCCACAATGGAAGTATTTCAGTCAGATGCAGATTACCTGCCATCTTTTCTACAAAAAGTAAATTATTAAGGAACAATCAACCAATGGAAAATCCAAGATGGAATGTAAGAATATTATGAAAT
Organism: Schistocerca americana; assembly: GCF_021461395.2. Taxonomy (NCBI): domain Eukaryota; kingdom Metazoa; phylum Arthropoda; class Insecta; order Orthoptera; family Acrididae; genus Schistocerca; species Schistocerca americana. The sequence continues at coordinate 466,916,910 of NC_060130.1, forward strand.
GGAAAGTTGCTACTCACCATATAGCAGAGATGCTGAGTCACAGATCGGCAAAACAAGAAGACTGTCACAATACAGGGTGAGTCACTAACTACTGCCATCAAGAATAACTCCGAAAGTATGATAGAAGCTGAGAAGTTTGTGGGACAAAAGTTAAGTTGCATAGGACAACGGCGGCCATAATATGACATTGGTGTTTTTATTGCTAGGTGGGGTCACTTCCGAGATATGAAAATCAACTATATATATATATATATATATATATATATATATATATATATATATATATATATATATATATATATATATAATTGTTGGGTTCAAATTAATGATATGGTTATAATAAAGGGAAACATTCCACGTAGGAAAAATATATCTAAAAACAAAGATGATGTGACTTACCAAATGCTGGCCGCGGCGGTCTAGCGGTTCTGGCGCTGCAGTCCGCAACCGCGGGACTGCTACGGTCGCAGGTTCGAATCCTGCCTCGGGCATGGGTGTGTGTGATGTCCTTAGGTTAGTTAGGTTTAAGTAGTTCTAAGTTCTAGGGGACTTATGACCTAAGATGTTGAGTCCCATAGTGCTCAGAGCCATTTTGACTTACCAAATGAAAGTGCTGGCAGGTCGACAGACACACAAACAAACACAAACATACACACAAAATTCAAGCTTTCGCAACAAACTGTTGCCTCATCAGGAAAGAGGGAAGGAGAGGGAAAGACGAAAGGATGTGGGTTTTAAGGGAGAGGGTAAGGAGTCATTCCAATCCCGGGAGCGGAAAGACTTACCTTGGGGGGCAAAAAAGGAAAAAAGGACGGGTATACACTCGCTCACACACACATATCCATCCACACATATACAGACACAAGCAGACGTATTTAACGACGTATTTAAAGGTCTTTAAATACGTCTGCTTGTGTCTGTATATGTGTGGATGGATATGTGTGTGTGTGCGAGTGTATACCCGTCCTTTTTTCCTTTTTTCCCCCCTAAGGTAAGTCTTTCCGCTCCCGGGATTGGAATGACTCCTTACCCTCTCCCTTAAAACCCACATCCTTTCGTCTTTCCCTCTCCTTCCCTCTTTCCTGATGAGGCAACAGTTTGTTGCGAAAGCTTGAATTTTGTGTGTATGTTTGTGTTTGTTTGTGTGTCTGTCAACCTGCCAGCACTTTCATTTGGTAAGTCACATCATCTTTGTTTTTTTTATATATATATATATATATATATATATATATATATATATATATATATATATATATATATATAGAGTGTGCAACTTTTGTCCCACAGACTTTTCAGCTGCTATCATACTTTCAGAGTTATTCTTGATGGCAGTAGTTAGTGACTCACCCTGTATTGTAACAGTCTTCTTGTGCCTATCTGTGACTCAGCATCTCTGCTATATGGTGAGTAGCAACTTCTTTCCTTTCCATAATATTCTTACATTCCATATATATATATATATATATGTGATGCTATAGTTTGGTCCTTATTTTCTGACAGGGGCCATTGAGACGAATCCAGTGATGTGTAAGAGTAAGGTCTTTGAAGGTCAACGATGGTCACAAAGGTGGCATGAACGTCTATTTACAGAAGGTGTTTGAAGTGATGACCATTGGTATCAACACAGTGCTGCAATCTTCTTATCATGGATTGAGTGGTATTCCTTATCACATCAGCACTTTTCAAAGTACATGCTCTGACAATTCTCTCTCACATATCTTAAGGTGTAGTTGGAACGTCTTTATAATAAACAATGTTTTTTATAAATCCCCACAAGAAAACATCCAGAGGCATCAAGTCAGGTGAACAAGCCAGCCACAACACATCTCCTCTGCATCCAATCCAATGATTTGGGAATTGTCTCTGCAGCTCATTTGTAGCCATCAGTGAAAAATGTGCCAGACACCCATCGTTGTGATACCACATTCCGTTCCTTGTTCCTACAGTTATTTCTTCCAATAACAGACCTAATGTTTCTTGCAGGAATGTGGTGTGCATCCTACCATTAAGATTTCCTTCAATGAAATAGAGGCCTATAATTCTGTTCTCCAGAATCCCACACCATACATTCACTGACCACGGTTTTTGGTGTGCAACTTGCCACAGCCAACGTGGATTTTCAGTTGCCCAATAATGCATGTTATGAAAATTAACATTTCTGTGGTTCATGAATGTAGGCTCATCAGAAAATAAAATCAAATTAATAAATTTATCATCCCTTTGTATCTCAAGTTGAGCAGATCAGCAGAATTCAATGCGACGCATATAATCCATACCAGTTAATTCTTGGTGGAGACTGATATGGTAAGGATGATATTTATGGCGATGCAGAACACAAACAACACTACTCTGGCTCAAGCCAGACTCCCTTGTGATGTGACATGAATTAACACAAGGTTCTTGAACCACAGTGCCGAGAGTACCAATTTCCATTTCCTCGTTAGTAACTTTCCTTTGCCGGATATGTTTCCGATGAGTTAAAAATCCAGTTTCTCTCAATTTATCATACACTTATTTAAATGTACGATATGTAGGGTGAGCACATTGAGGCTATCTTTCAGCATATAAGTCTAGCTCTCACTGAATTTCGTTGGCATTCTTCGTAAATAAGAAGCATATCGACTTGTTCTTCGAAGGAATATATCATTCACATTCACTTGATTCGAAGATACTCGTCTTACCATTCCTATTAGTGTTGTATTCCAAACCCGTTGAACAGTGTTTACTTGTCAATGGCATGTTAGAGGGATATGCTGTATTTGGCAAATATTTACTATTTGCACGATACATAAGAGAGAATTGTCAGAGCACGTGCTTCGATAAGTGCTGAAGTGATAAAGAATACCACTCAATCCAATATAAGAAGATTGCAGCACTGCATTGACACCAATGGTCATAACTTCAAACACCTTCTGTAAACCGATGTTCATGCCACCTTTGTGACCTTCAAAGACCTTACTGTTACACACGACTAGATTTGTCTCGATGGCCGCTATCAGAAAATAAGTACTAAACTATAGCATCTCATTTAAAAAAACAAAGTTGACCTTCATATCTCTGAAGCGACCCCACCTAGCAACAAAAATCCCAATGTCATATTATGGCCGCCGTTATCCCATGCAACATTTGTCCCACAAGCATTTCATCTACTATCATACTTTCAGAGTTATTCTAGGTGGCAATAGTTAGTGACTCACCCTATATAAGCTTCGGCCAATGAGGCCTTTGTCAGAAATATATGACACACACACACACACACACATACACACACAAGCTTATGCAACTCACACACACATGACTGAAGCCTCTGCCAGCTGAAGCCAGTGTGGCCTCAGCTGCCAGAGGCTGCAGTCATGAGTGTGTGAGTTGCATATGCGTGTGTGTGTATGTGTGTGGAAAGCTTATATTGCGCCAGTCATTTTGTTGTGCCTATCTGCAACTCAGCATCTCCACTATATGGTGAGTAGCAACTTTCCTTTTCATAAGATTAAAGAGTATTAACACACAAAATTTACTACTCTTGGAATCAGTTTTGATGTAAAGATACAAAATGTACCTGGAATGTACCATGCAACAAAGCTTTCTAGTTGCTAAAAGTGCTCTGCTGCATAAAACTCCAGATGGATTGGAACAGCCCATAGCTTATGCTTCTAAAACATGACTAAATTGCTTACAGATAATGAAGAAGACAGTAGCTATCAATTTTAAGTTAAGAAATTTCATGTACTATTTTTGAAACACAATCACATTTGATAACAGACCAAAAACTGCTGATCACACTTTTAAAGCCAACACTCCCTCGATAAAAAACATAGTGCCTCTGTAGGTGTACTCTGTTTCTTATTACTTACAATCATTCACTGCATTACAGTGCCACCACACAGCTCAGCACAACAGCAGTGACACCTTTTATGTGTGCCCTCATAAATAGTTAGTCTTGTATGAAGAATTATTGGATGACAGTCTTCAGCACACATTAGCTAATTTTACTGTTCAGTATTCAAAGTGGTGAAATTCTCATAGTGAGTACTTTGAACAGTGGTCAAGTATGTCTGGCATTGATATTCAGATCACCTACCACAACATATTTTTCATTCCACTATCACCTAAATGAGAACTATAGCTTCATTCTGCTGTAAACAGAAGATACAGAATGTAAGGTGACATTCCAAATGCCCTTCAGCTGGTGATTACACCTGCACCACCTATCTCACTGGGGGATAGAAAAAATGAAAACTCTGGCCAGGTGGCACATTTCTTTTTCTGGCATCAATGCTGATATTGATTGAGTACTCTGGGATTGGTATCACTTGTGTCCACAACCAAGTGGTGACCCTTTCAACTTTCTGTACATCAAATGGATGATGGTCACATCAGACACCACAGTCTTGACTCTGGTAAATAAATTCAGTGGGTCTTCAAATACCACAGTATCAGTCAGAGGCCTTCAGTTTGCTACCACAATTTTTGCTGGAATTTAGCACCTGACCACTATTCCATTCCAACCAGTGTCTGCACAGAAGTCAAGTTGCTTAATGTTGAAAGTGATGGTAATGGCATCCTCTGAGGAAGCCATCAGTATCTCCCTCACTCTATCTTCATTCATGACCACGGGCCTATGAAGGTGTTTCATAAACTTGGGCCCAGGAAAGACTTTGGATCAGCTTTGCCAGTCAAAATAATGCCAGGAAACAAAGCAGGATGCCACATGTTGCACAAATGACAAAAACAGATGGAAATATGGTTTCCTCATTCATTGTTATCATTATTAGTGTCTGTAATTTTTTATTAACACTAAGAAAAAACTACATTTTTGCAACATGTAATGCCTCATGAATGAAAATATAGATAGAGCTCCTAAAATTTCACATTTATTTCTGACTGAAATCTTTTTAAACCAGTTGCAGTTATTTTTACTTATGTAAGCTGGTTAAAATTTGATTTAAGTGTTCACACCTATTTAACTGCACTATATTTAAAGCATTTAATATTATTGTCACTTACATCACCTGGCTAAAATTCATTTTAAGTGAAGCAACTAGTTGCCACTTATGGCTAGCAGAAGCTAAAACTGTTGTATATGATCACACATTAACATAAATGATTGAAGCAACACATTTAACCTAAAGAAAACCAATAAAAAGCCATATATATTCTGATATATCATTATGTTATTACAGCATTAAAAAACAGTAAAGCATCCAGAAGATGATGAGAAAACAAAATGAAACTTGTTGTGTTCAGGGGGTGTGTGACGTTAGTTCAATGATTACAAAACTGAGTCAAATTTACATAGAATTTAGTAGTATGAACCAATTATCAGTATGATGTTAAAATCACCCTGGCCTGGATGTAGGCACTGACTTGGTTGGGAAGGGAGCTATAAAGCCATTGTATCCTCTCCTGAGGCAAGCTAGCCCACAACTGTTGATACTGGTCCTCGATATCCTGGGTAGTGGGACTGGGACAGAGTTCATAGTCAAGCTGGTCCCACACAGATTCTATCAGGGACAGACCTGGGGTTTGCTGGCCATGGAAGTACCTGAACATCATTGAGACAGTTCACACAGACACTTGCGATGTGTAGGCAAGCATCGTCCTGTTGAGAGGTGAAACACAAAACTGTCACATGAGAGAGAACACTTGAGGACATGGGATGTCTGTGATGTACCATTTTTGTGCCATCAGAGTTCCCTCAGTCACTGTCAGTTGTAACCTGAAGTCACTACTCATATCGTGACACTAGGAGTGACACCACTGCGGCTCTCCAAAACACAACAGGAATGGGACCTTACCCCAGGTCGCTGCCGTGCTTGCCGACAACAGACACACGAGGTAGTGCAGAACTGTGATTCATCAATGAACACAATGCAAAGCCATTTATCAGCTGTCCATGTTTCCTGATCATGGCACCACTTCAAATGTATTCACCTGTGTTGTAATGTTAATGACAGCCTATGCTTGGGAGTAATTCTCTAGTTGGGCTGCTGATAATCTCCAGCAAATGGTGTGGGATGACACAGAACATATCAAGTAGTCCGTTACTTGTTCTAGGATGGCAGGTGCATAATGTGGTGCTGCTTCCTTGTGGTAGTTAGATGTGGCTGAACAGAATCTTGGCAATAAGTATGTCTGCTTTCATGTTCCCATGCACTCCAACATCCTGCCACTGTCCTGTCCAAATGCCCCACAATTCTGGAAACTGCACAATTCGACAAGCTAGGCAAATGGAGACGTACAATGAGGCCCCTTTCAAAGTCTGTCAGGTGCTGATAACACTGTCTGACATGAGTATCCAGTATGTCCGTGTCCTTCACAGTGATAACTCAACTTCTGATGCTTATATATCCTACCAGGCCTGGTAACAACACTATATATTAACAAACACAATTCACTCTGGTGCCTGTTCTACCAGTCAGAGAGAATTGCGTCTCTAATCATTTACATATGCGACCAATGGTGTGTACATGTACAAAGTTACATTGACATCCAACCATTTCTTCTGGGTGCTTTCCTGTTTTTTGTCAGGCAGTGTTTTTCTTAAATGTGCTTCACCTTCACACTCCCCAGAAAGTGATTTCTTATATCCTTGAGGACAGTTGACATTTGTTTCACAGATGAAGCTGCCATTGGTATTTCTGCATCTGTAAGAAACAATTAATTTCTTTCTAATAATAATCATCACATTATCATTACTAAATAATGATTATTGTAGCTGAAGAGAGGTGTTGAATTAATTGCAGAAATACTGTTTACATTCTCTGCAAAGGACAAAAACCACTTGTAGTTGGCCGGGCACTGCAAAAACTCAGACAGACATGATTGTTAATGCAACAATAATTACGTACAGCCTCAGAATTCTATATGGCAATCTACACAACCTACCAACACTGTAGTCTGGGGCAGTTTGTAGACAGATGAGCTTCGTTTTGCAATACATGTTAATGGTCAAGTGGTGAATGATTTACAATCAGATTACTTCAGTTAGCTTGAAATCAATACTGCCCATAGTGTAAGGGAATATAACATTATCAAGCTTCGAAAATGATCTACTTTAAATTCATAATCTAGCCAAATGTGGGATGATATAAACAATCAATGACATTAGACTTTATATTGATATGTTACTCATTCACGTTACTAATTTCAGATCTGATTTTTTTGTCTTTGAGGTTCTACTTTCGAGAAACTGTGCTGGAAAGCTGTAAGGTGCTAAGCAGAACTGAGATATATGCTGGCCACCCAGGATGAAAGGGAATGGGCAAAAATCATGAGGTAAAAGAACTTCAAACGCATTAAGAATATTAATAACTCTCCCATGCAAAAATGGAATGCAGTCTTTCTTGCAATAGTATACATCTCAAAGGATTACTGTATTTAATTATGAAGTATGATTATGATTTCATTTTTCAACAAAGGAAGAGTGATAACTGCAGTAGCTACCAGAAGGACCGTGGGAGGTGCACATCGGCAGGGTGTGTCACAGACAGTAATTGCCGCAAGTAAAGTCCCGTCCACCAGAGGGCATGCGAGAATTCGGCCGCGCCCTCTGCCGGTGGAACAACAACAACTCAGGCAGCATTGGCTGTGCCCAGTCAGCTCACATCAGGCAGGTCAAGCAGACAGTTCCCGGTCTACACTAGGTGAAGTGTGACGGAAACGTGAATCGTGTTACTACACAATTGGCGACGAGTAGGATCATTCTTCCGCATGTTGCATCATCGTTCCGGTTTCGCAGCTTATCCACAGCATGGAGGATTTAGTGCGGGTTTTGGTTGAGCAGCAGATGGAGCTCATGGCTACCATGAAACAAGTGCTTCCGGCGTTGCTCTCCACGCAGTCTACTCCAGCGCTGTTCCCTCCTCCCTTTCCCCCATAAGACAAGACGGCGGAGGATTGGGATGCATATGAACATCGCCTTCAGCAGCATTTCCAGGCGTTTCATGTTGCCGATGTGGAGGTATGTCATGCTCTTTTTTTGTCTTGGATATCTCCCTTGCTGTATCAAGTTTTGCGGCAGCTAGCGATGTTGCAGGAACCCTCGTCCTTGTCTTCTGATGCATTGTGTTCATTGCTGTCTTCATATTATCGCCATCACATGCATGTTGTGGTGGCTAGGGTCGAGTTCTATCAATGCAAGAAACAGCTCCATCAGTCTTACCGGGCATGGGCCGCTATCCTGCTTGGTCTTAGTGGCGAGTGTAATTTTGTCACAGAGCAGTCGCGAGAGTCGTATGCCCACGTTATGGTGCGCGACGTCATTGTTCGTTTGGCCCCTGATAGGGAGGTCCGGCAATGGGCCCTGCAGTTGGAAGACCCTTCTCTTGAGGAAGTCCTGTCCATTGCTCAATCGTATGAAGTCTCTCATGGTGCAGGTCAACAGTTGGAAGCATGGTGCGACGTCGCGGCGGTTCAGGGCGTCCGGGGTGGATGACGTGTGAGCAGTACAATCCGGCTGCCGGCCCCGGTTACTGTCCTGTGTGTCGTGCTATATACATCATGATTGGTCAGAGTGCCCCCAGTGTTGGGCTGTTTGTCGCAAATGTAATAAAAAAGGACACATTGCTAAAGTCTGCCGCTCAGCCTCAAAAGAATCGAAGGAAGCAGGTACAGAGGACATGGACGTTGACATCCAGGAAGTTTCATTGGGCCAGGCTCCTGACACATCGGCACACAAACTCTTTATCGAGGTGTCGGTTCGGTCATGCCAATTACAGCTGCAAGTAGATACGGGTGCAGCAGTTTCCTTGTTGAATGCACAAATTTACTCCGACCTTGGGTCGCCCACGTTGGCGCCAGTTTACCGGCGTCTATACGGTTATGGTAACCAGTTCATTCCCCTACTGGGTCAATTCACTACCGACGTTACTTACAAATCAGTCACTCGGCCTCTTACTTTTATTGTTGTCAGTGATGCGAGCTCCGCTAACCTTTTTGGGTTGGATGCCTTTCAAGTTTTCAGTTTTTCTATCGCAGACACCATACAGTTGGTCTCCGAAGACGTTCCCTATCAATCATTGGAATCTTTGATCTCTGACTTTAAGGATATCTTTGAGGAGGGCCTGGGGCGTGTTTCAGACTTTGAAGCTCACTTGACGTTGAAGGCGTCGGCTCACCTGCATTTTCTACGAGCAAGGTAGATCCCCTTGGCTCTCTGCCCTTAGGTAAAAGCAGAGCTAGACTGGCTGACAGTCCTCGGGGTCATTCTTCCCATTTCGTCTAGTGAGTGGGCTTCACCCCTCATTATTGTCAGGAAACCCTCGGAAAATTATGTCTTTGTGGCGATTTCGAGGCTACCATTAATTCCCAATTGGTGGTGGACACCTATCCCTTGCCTCGTTCTGATGAATTGTTCTCCGCCGTGGCGGGAGGCCAATATTTTTCGAAAATCAATCTTTCGGAGGCTTATCATCAGATACTACTTGATGAGGACTCCAAACGGCTGGCGGTCGTCAATGTCCCTGTTTGGCCTTTACCAATACCAGCGGTTGGCCTGCGGAATATCCAGCGCCCCGGCAATATTTCAGCGTTATCTTGAGCATGTCACATTGACAATCCCTCGTTGTATTAATTACCTGGACGACATAACTGTCACAGGCCGCAGCACGAAGGAACACTTGCACAACCTTTGAACCTTCTTTCTCAAATTCAGGGTCATAGGCCTGCGTTGCAACCTGCGTATGTCGAACTTCTTCCAACCGTCCATTGAGTATGTGGGCTACACCATCTCTTGGCATGGCATCAGCCGCTAGTAAGTTTGGTCCAAGGTATCATCGACCTTCCGCGGCCCGCTTCGCTGAAGGAGTTACAAGCCTTCTTAGGCAAGATTGCCTATTACCACCGGTTCATTCTCAGGGCTTCCACCATAGCCCGCCCCCTGTACTGCCTTCTGCGCAAGGGTGTTCCTTTTGATTGGTCGCCTGCGTGTAAGCGGGCGTTCACCTCGTTGAAGGGCCTCCTCACGTCAGCGCCTTGTTTGGCTACTTTTGACCCCAATAAACCGTTGGTCCTGGCTACAGATGCTTCGCAGTATGGGGTGAGGACGGTCCTGGCCCATTGCAATGCGGATGGCTCCAAACAGCCACTGACATTTGCATCTAAAACTCTTAGTCCCACGCAGGCCCATTACTCCCAGGTGGAAAAAGAGGCTTTGGCCATTGTCTATGCTGTTACCAAGTTTCACCCTTTCTTGTATGGCACGAAGTTTCAGTTAATCACTGACCATAAGCCATTAATATCGTTATTTGGCCCCGCCTCTCAGATTCCGGATAGTGTGGCCCACAGACTACAGCACTGGGCCTTTTTCCTCTCTAAGTACCATTATGACATTCATTTTCACCCTACTGGACAGCATGCCAACGCTGACGCTCTTTCCCGTTTTCCGGTGGGTCTGGATCCTAAGTTCAATCGGGAGGAGATTATGTGTTTCCATTTGGATGTGGCATGCCCCGAAGTGATTGATGGCTTCCCGATCACTAGTTATAGAGTCATAAGTGAAACGGCAGCTGACCCAGTTCTCCGGCAAGTAGTTCGCCTCGTTCAGCACAGCAGGGGTGGTCGTCCCAACCTCCAGGTCGGGCCTCGGACCCTCTTCGTAATTATTTTGTTCTACGAGACCGCCTCTCAGTCTTGGAAGGAGTTCTCCTTCTGGCTACTGATGATACAGCTCCTCGCATGGTTGTTCCTGCAAGTTTGTGAAGGTAGGTCCTCACGTTATTACATGAGGGGCACTGGGTTGTTTCCCGTACTAAAACCTTGGCTCGCAGACATGTGTACTGGCCCGGTATTGGCAGAGAAATTGAGCACTTGGTGGCCGCCTGTTCCCAGTGTGCGAGCCAACAGGCGTTTTCCAGGTCAGCGTTCTCTTCATGGCCCCCTGCAACCCAGGCATGGGAACGTGTTCACATAGATTTTGCCAGCCCGTTTCTCAATGGCTTCTGGCTCATTGTCATTGATGCTTATTCCCGATTCCCATAGGTGATTTGCTGCTCCTCAACCACTTCAGAAGTTGCAATCCAGGCACTAGCAAAAATCTTTTCTGTGGAAGGTCTGCCAGTCACCCTGGTATCGGACAATGGACCTCAGTTTATTTCGCAGACCTTCCAGGATTTTGTAGGCGCTTCGGTATTTGGCACGTTTGCTCTCCCCCCTTTCATCCACAATTGAATGGGGAAGCCAAGTGCATGGTGCGTACATTTAAGACACAGATGAAAAAGTATTTGCACGAATTTCCTGCGGAGGAGGTGCTGACGTTTTTCCTGACGGCATACCAGACCACACCGATGGGAGAACGCAGCCCCGCAGAGCTCCTCCATGGGTGCCAACCTTGGACTCTGCTGCACCTCCTCCAGCCTGGTGCTCGCCAGTCTTCGCAAAACAGGATACCCGGCTTTCCACCAGGTATGTTGGTCTGGGCACGTGGGTTTGGTCGCAATCCGCGTTGGATACCGGCGGTGGTCCTGCGCTGCAATGGCCGCCGGCTCTATACCTTGCAGGTGGGGGACCAGGAGGTACGTCGTCACCAAAATCAGCTACGTCCACGTTTGGGCACCCACCCTCCAACCCCTCGGGCGCCGGCTTCCCCATTGCCAGCACCCGTGTTGTTTTCTCAGGGGACGCTACTGCCACTCCCACCTGTGACTCCGCCACACTGCGATGGTTCTCAGCCTCGGTGGCCTCCAGTAGTTCCAGCACTGGCCTCGCCATCGTTAGAGATGCCCCGGCGAGAGCTGGCCCCCCTCGCAGGCCCGGTTTCTCAGGAGGCTGGTTCACCTGTGGTCATCCCTTCCCCATCGTCCCCGCCACTGGGTCTTGCTGCTCCCGAGGTGGACCAGGATCCGGAGTCCGGTGGTGGGATGATGGGGGCCCTCTTCCTGTGGGTCACTTCCAACCGTATTCGAAGGTTCCAGCTCGAGGATTGGCGGATCCCCTTGCCTCCAGCCTTCCAATGGACGTGGAGGTCATCGCTACTGCACGACGTTCCACCTTCCGATGCAGTGGATTACAGTGGCTTGACCCCCTGAAGGAGGAGGAGTGCAGTAGCCACCAGAAAGATCGCGGGAGGCGCACATCAGCACGGCGCATCACGGACAGTAATTGCCGCAAGTAAAGTCCCGTCCACCAGAGGGCACGCGAGAATTCGGCCACGCCCTCTGCCAGCGGCACAACAACTCAAGCAGCACAGGCCATGCCCAGTCAGTTCACATCAGGCAGGTCTAGCAGACAGTTCCCAGTCAACACTAGGTGAAGTGCGACGGAAATGTGAGTCGTGTTACTACAATAACAAAAAATATTGTAAGAGCCATTTTTTCACAAAACACATTTTCAGTGCAATTGTGTTCTCAGTACTCTGTTGCATGTCCTTAGACTTGATGCAGGTGCTTAATTGTGGAGGAGGTCTTTCACACATCGGTTAGTGGATAGCACATGGTCTTTGTGCCAAGCTGTGCTTGTTTTGTGATTCCATGATTGTGGTTTTTGCTAAGTACAGTCCAAATAGGTAAAACACCTAAAGCTGTATTTCTGTACTTGTAATACCACAAATTAAATGTAGAGCCTCAGCACTGATGCAACTTGGAACAAATATTTTCTTCCATTATTTTGTCGCAAACTGACATTTTTGAGACTGTAGTTGAGTACAGAATACACGATGATTCTTGCAAAGAAGAAAACACCAACCAGCCACAATTAATAATGCTTTTTATTACACATTTAGCACCATTATGTTTCAAATCAACATGTTCATCTTCAGATGGTTGCACACAGTTACATTACATTTGCTTTTGTTTACATTAGTTGCTAAAAAGCAGCCAGCAAAAAATGTACATAACAATTTTAACATAAATGTGAAGATGCACCTGTCAATTCAGAACCAATAACAGCACCACTTGTGTCAATAAACAGCATTATTAACCGTGGCTGATTGCTGTTTTCTTCTTTGCAGTTGTAAAAACTTTCTTGTTGCGACTTTCTTTGCAGCTGTAAAAACTTTCTTGTTGTGACTTAGAACCAGTTTCCTGGTATGGTACTTATGATGTATTTATGTTCTAATTTACCAAAGAAAATTATAAATTTTGAAAATATAATGAAAATGGATAGATGGAAAAGCCCATTCACCAAGTGGCAGAAGGAGAGAACATGTCTAAAGATATCGAAATTTGCAAACTTTTGGAGCCAGTGACTTCTTCTGGTAGAAAAGCAGAAGGGGGAGGAAGGTGGGTGAAGGAGAAGGACTAGTGAGGTTTAGAAAAGGGGGAGAGTGCCTGAAAAGCTGCCCAGTACATCGGGTCAGGGGAGACTTCCAGGAGAGGATGAGAAGGAAAGACCAATTGTTTGGGACTCCACCAGATGAGATATTCAAAGCTGGGAGCTGAAAGATGGAGGATAGGTAATATGCAAGACCAAGATTACTGACAAAACATTGTGCACAAGTTAATAAGAGCAGAAACCTAAGTGCATTGTATGTGGTAGATGTGTTGGTGGGAAAAAAATACATAGGTCAGATAATACAAGATATAGAAAACTGATAGGGAATGAATAAAGGAAAAGTTACTGAGAGAAATGCTGAGACTGAAGAAATTAACCAAAATTAAGGCCAGATGGGTGGTGAGCACCAAGGATATATTGTAATGCCAATTCCCATCTGCAGAATTCTGAGAAACTGGTGCCTTGGGGAAGAACCCAGATGGCACATGTAGTGAAACATGCACTGGGGTCACAACTGTGATGTTGTAGAACATGTTCTGCAACAGGATATTGTGTGTTGCCATTATACACCCTCTGACTATGCCTATTCATCCTAACTGATAATCTGGTGGTAGTCATGTCAATGTAAAATGCCAAACAGTGTTGACATAACAGTTGGTACACAACGTGTGTCATTCCTGAGATGGCTCTTTCTTTGATAGCATATGTTTGGCCAGTTACAGGGCTGGTAAAGCCACAGGGAGAGGAGCCACAGGGTAGGGAAATGGGTGCAGAAGGAGCATAGGGTCTGACAAGGATACTGCGGAGATTGGGAGGGCAACGAAAATCTTTTCTATGTGTGATGGGCAAAATATCAGGCAGAATGGACCTAATTTCAGAAGAATATTTTACAGAGTCATAGCCTTGTCTAAGTAGCTGACCAGGATAACACTGAGTTAAAAGAGATGTATTTCCACCCCAAGATCCAAGGGGTGGCAATTTTAGGGGACGAGAACCATGTTGTAATTTTTCAGTGTGTGCATAGTGTACGTTATGTTTTTTCAGAACAGTGTATTCTTAGTTATTCTTAGAGTGTTATTTTGCTGAAAAAAAACATTTGCATGGGTAATGATATACATATGCACTGCTGTATATAGTTAAAGCATAATGAGTATGGTAAAATATATCTGAACCCACATTGAGTGATTGTTTGGAGATAGGTGCAGGGTATTGCACTGTGCACAGTGCGTTATTGCAGCCTACATATGTTCCAAACCTGAGTAACTTGTATAAATTATCTCACATTCTGATTAGACATTAACAAAAATGCAACTGCACCAAGTACATTTCACTTTGTACGGCACCATGTACAAGTATAGACAACATTAATATTCTAGCAAAATAATACTGATACACAACAAACAGGGACTTACATGGAAACAAGGGTTTTGACTCTGTGGTTTTCAGAAATGATGTATAAGTGAACATTTGTTCTTCATAGGCAGCAAATTTTGGTGAACATTTATTTTTAAAGTACAACATATTTTGATTGTTGGAATTAACATAATACTACAATAAACTACCGAAGACTGTATCCAAGAAGTACCTCTAATACAGATTTCCACAAAGCATTCCAAGGCTTATACTAATAATGCCAAGTGAGTAGATATGTTGTATGATGTGGAGTGTCACTCCTCCTTCGCTATGTGGAACAGCAGTTGCTTAGGATTATGATTATATAGTGTTGGTGGACAACAGGCAGTACAAGGTACTGGTAGCTGTCATTCTGAAGTGTCAGCAAAGTGGACAATGATACTTCAATGAAATTTCTACTCTGTAGCCAGCTGTGACTTTGTGACAACTCACCTCACATGACCATGTACACTTGAGGAGAGGGAGGGAGAGGGAGAGGGAGAGAGAGAGAGCGAGAGAGAGAGAGAGAGGGGGGGGGGGGAGAGAGAGAGAGAGAAACACCACCTCAAACAAATTATTCTGACATGGATGTGTGTGACCCTAGTTGTTTTTGTACCCTATTACCCTAATGGAACAGAAATTAGTAGATGTGATGCCCAAATGAGACAACTGACCCAACAGTACATGTTTTCTACCAAAATATACAATAAACACAAAATATGTTCTTGGAAATCAGATTTTAAAGAATTATACATGAGAGTTAGTACTGGCAGTGCAGAACCAGGAGAAAACCAGGCCACCTGCAAAGTCATTTGGTAATTGCTAGTGGATTGTGTAGTCAGCACCTTTACAATGCCTCTGTGATGACAGGCTGCATGTGCTGACACTGAGCCAGCATGCAGGAAGTATTGCATCCTGATTATGAGAACTGAGTCTCCACCCCATTCCTGACAATTTGGCAAGACTCACTAACACCATCATTACCATGAAATCAGCAGGGGGCGGCAGTATTTAATGACATGTGAGCCAGCTTGTCACCATCAAACAGATGGGCAGTTATGTGATGTTGAGCCTGAGCTGCTCAGTACTGTGCCGATGATGCAGGCACCCCTACCTTTGCTGTGGAACATGAACTGCTGCCTGCCACCTAAGCATGCAGGTGCCACCTGTAGCAACATACTTTGTCATCATCCTGAGAGTATGACATGAAGGTTCAGTCATTCCTGTCCTCACCAGGGTATATTCTGGGCCCTGCAGCACAGCATCCTCAGAGCCGCCACCAACAGCCACACTTGCTACTGCCAGTAAATACAGGAATCTGGTGACATGGCAGCAGCTGCAGCAGTAGAATACACAGTGAGCACACACTATTGAAATACCATGATATTTTCAATGCTGCCAAACAAATTGTAAGCAAGCCTCAGGAAAAAACCCATTGTAACCATCATCAGTCCTCTTTCAGGAACACATTCTTCCTCGGCAGGGAGTCCTAGCTCACACTATCCCATCCTAGACATATTGTTGGAATTAGCTTCAGAAGTGTGCCCTTTACCTCTACTGTGGTTACAATTTTTGTCAGAATGACTGCTGAAAATGAAGACGGTCAGCCACAAGGCAGCAGCCAGAGACATGGAACTCTTGCAGCAGGGATGCCCTACGCAGAAAGATGTGTAAGGGTTGAATTCAAAGTTTTTGGGCCTGTATAGTGTATAGTTATTTACCTATCCTTTCTTCTTCCTTTTCATATTTGTTTTGGGTTGGTAGCAAGAAGACAATATGAAAAAAGCAACATTCAGCTCATGAAGTTATTAAGCAGTTAGTACATGAAGTAACTCAGTTATAAGCAGAGCTAGGGCAACTACTGGACACTAAAATTGCTGAATTGTTCACCCCATTTCAAAACAAACCACAGGAGGATGTCTTTGTATTTTTCAATAATTTAGAAACAGATACCAGGTTGCAAAATTGGGCAGCTGCTGAGTGTAGTCTACCTAAAACTAGCAGGGAATGCTAGGATGTACATTACGAGGCACAAAAATTTGCATGAAGCACAGTCATTCGATAACTTCAGAGGAGAGTTGGTGGACAGATATAGGAGAAAGAATGCATTGAGTTACTACCATGAACAACTTAATAGTATGCTTCAAAAGCAAGGGGACTCAATACAGAGTTTTGTAGCCCATTTTCACAAGATTAATGTAAATACAGCTGAGTTCAAGGAAGATGATAATCCAAGAAAGTAATTTTACAAGAAGCTGAGCAGACAGCACTTGACACATTTTTATGGGGGTTACAGCAAGAAATGACATGAAGAGTTCAACAGTTCATAGTTCAATGATAACAAGTTTCCAAGTGGGGGAAGTAACTTCTGGGTTGATGTAGAAGTGATTCCCATGGTTGGAAATGGTTATGAAATCATTCTTGGGTTACATTTCCTTGTTGCACATTACACCAAAGTTGGCTTGGAATGCCGGCCGCAGTGGCTGAGCGGTTCTAGGCGCTTCAGTCCGGAACCGAGCTACTGCTACGGTCACAGGTTCGAATCCTGCCTCTGGCATGGGCGTGAGTGATGTCTTTAGGTTAGTTAGGTTTAAGTAGTTCTAAGTTCTAAGGGAATGGTGACCTCAGATGTTAAGCCCCAGAGTGCTCAGAGCCATTTGAACCATTTGACTTGGAACAGCATATAGTAGAAATGCATGGAGCACGATTTCATCTTTGTTTTACAGCTGAAAAAACATTACTGTCACAAGGATCACCCCTAGGGCAGGGGTGGCTAGCTAAACTATGTAAAAGGTCCCTTAAAGCCAACTTACAGGATATCATACTGACAGGTACTGTAAAGATAATCTGGATTGATGCAAAAGCTGATTTGCTGGTGAAATCTAGGTGTATTGTTGAGCCTTTGTCTGAATATGAAGACTTTGATATGGTGAAATGTTTTGCAAGGAATAGTTTATCCTACATCAGAGAAATTGAAAGATGCAAAATAGTGCCTGTCAGTATTGATAACTTCAGCCCTGAGGACGTACAGACATCATGTGGGTAGCATATTTAGAGGGACAGAACAAGGAGGAGATGGAAACATTTTGAGAAATACATAGAGCTGTTTGATCCTCGTGGCCCACTGCCTGCCACATCACTAGCTCAACATTATATTCATACTGTAAATAAAGTTCCTGTTTATGAGAAACCATATCATGTTGCTCAATACCTACAGTGTGTCACGGAGGACTTTATAAGTCAGTAACTTAAAGACGGGATCACAGAATCAAGTAATAGCCCCTGGTCATCACCTATTGTCATTGTACCCAAAAACTCAGCAGATAGCAGCATCTACATCTACATCTACATGATTACTCTGCAATTCACATTTAAGTGCTTGGCAGAGGGTTCATCGAACCACAATCATACTATCTCCCTACCATTCCACTCCCAAACAGCGCGCGGGAAAAACGAACACCTAAACCTTTCTGTTTGAGCTCTGATTTCTCTTATTTTTTTATGATCATTCCTACCTATGTAGGTTGGGCTCAACAAAATATTTTTGCATTCGGAAGAGAAAGTTGGTGACTGAAATTTCGTAAATAGATCTCGCCGTGACGAAAAACGTCTTTGCTTTAATGACTTCCATCCCAACTCGCGTATCATATCTGCCACACTCTCTCCCCTATTACGTGATAATACAAAATGAGCTGCCGTTTTTTGCACCCTTTCGATGTCCTCCATCAATCCCACCTGGTAAGGATCCCACACCGCACAGCAATATTCTAACAGAGGACGGACGAGTGTAGTGAAAGCTGTCTCTTTAGTGGACTTGTTGCATCTTCTAAGTGTCCTGCCAATGAAACGCAACCTTTGGCTCCCCTTCCCCACAATATTATCTACGTGGTCTTTCCAACTGAAGTTGTTCGTAATTTTAACACCCAGGTACTTAGTTGAATTGACAGCCTTGAGAATTGTACTATTCAATGAGTAATCGAATTCCAACGGATTTCTTTTGGAGCTCATGTGGATCACCTCACACTTTTCATTATTTAGTGTCAACTGCCACCTGCCACACCATACAGCAACCTTTTCTAAATCGCTTTGCAACTGATACTGGTCTTCGGATGACTTTACTAGATGGTAAATTACAGCATCATCTGCGAACAACCAAAGAGAACTGCTGAGATTGTCACCCAGGTCATTTATATAGATCAGGAACAGCAGAGGTCCCAGGACGCTTCCCTGGGGAACACCTGATATCACTTCAGTTTTACTCGATGATTTGCTGTCTATTATTACGAACTGCGACCTTCCTGACAGGAAATCACGAATCCAGTTGCACAACTGAGACGATACCCCATAGGCCCGCAGCTTGATTAGAAGTCGCTTGTGAGGAACGGTGTCAAAAGCTTTCTGGAAACCTAGAAATACGGAATCAACTTGAGATCCCCTGTTGATAGCGGCCATTACTTCGTGCAAATAAAAAGCTAGCTGCATTGCACAAGAATGATATTCTCTGAAACCATGCTGATTACATATCAATAGATCGTTCCCGTCAAGGTGATTCATAATGTTTGAATACAGTATATGCTCCAAAACCCTACTGCAAACCGACGTCAATGACATAGGTCTGTAGTTCGATGGATTACTCCTACTACCCTTCTTAAACACCGGTGCGACCTGCACCATTTTCCAATCTGTAGGTACAGATCTATCAGTGAGCGAACAGTTGTATATGATTGCTAAGTAGGGAGCTATCGTATCAGCATAATCTGAAAGGGACCTAATCGGTATACAATCTGGACCTGAAGACTTGCCCGTATCAAGCAATTTGAGTTGCTTCGCAACCCCTAAGGTATCTACGTCTAAGAAACTCATGCTAGCAGCTGTTCGCATTTCAAATTCTGGAATATTCCATTTGTCTTCCCTGGTGAAGGAATTTTGGAAAACTGCGTTCAATAACTCCGCTTTAGCGGCACAGTCATTGGTAACAGTACCATTGGCACTGCGCAGCGAAGGTATTGACTGCGTCTTGCCGCTTGTGTACTTTACATATGACCAGAATTTCTTCAGATTGTCTACCAAATTTCGAGACAATGTTTCATTGTGGAACCTATTAAAGGCATCTCGCATTGAAGTCCATGCCAAATTTCGCGCGTCTCTAAATTTTAGCCAATCTTCGGGATTTCGCGTTCTTCTGAACTTCGCATGCTTTTTCTGTTGCCTCTGCAACAGCGTTCGGACCTGTTTTGTGTACCATGGAGGATCAATTCCATCTCTTACCAATTTATAAGGTATCAATATCTCAATTGCTGTTGCCACTATATCTTTGAATTTGAGCCACATCTCGTCTATATTTGCATAGTCAGTTTGGAAGGAATGGAGATTGTCTCTTAGGAAGGCTTCTAGTGAGACTTTTTCCGCTTTTTTAAATAAAATTATTTTGCGTTTGTTTCTGGTGGATTTGGAAGAAACGGTATTGAGCCTAGCTACAACGACCTTGTGGCCACTAATCCCTGTATCAGTCATGATGCTCTCTATTAGCTCTGGATTGTTTGTGGCCAAGAGGTCAATTGTGTTTTCGCAACCATTTACAATTCGGGTGGGTTCATGGACTAACTGCTCAAAATAATTTTCGGAGAAAGCATTTAGGACAATCTCGGAAGATGTTTTCTGCCTACCACCGGTTTTGAACACGTATTTTTGCCAACATATCAAGGGAAGGTTGAAGTCCCCACCAACTATAGCCATAGGAGTGGGGTATTTATTTGTTACGAGACTCAAATTTTCTCTGAACTGTTCAGCAACTATATCATCGGAGTCTGGGGGTCGGTAGAAGGAGCCAATTATTAACTTAGTTCGGCTGTTAAGTATAACCTCCACCCATACCAATTCGCACAGAGTATCTACTTCGACTTCACTACAAGATAAACCGCTACTTACAGACACAAACACTCCACCACCAATTCTGACTAATCTATCTTTCCTGAACACCGTCTGAGACTTCATAAAAATTTCTGCAGAACTTATTTCAGGCTTTAGCCAGCTTTCTGTACCTATAATGATTTCAGCTTCTGTGCTTTCTATTAGCACTTGAAGCTCAGGGACTTCCCCAGCACAACTACAACAATTTACAACTACAATTCCGACTGTTCCTTGATCCAAGCACGTCCTGTATTTGCCATGCACCCTTTGAGATTGCAGCCCACCCCAAACTTTCCCAAGGCCTTCTAACCTAAAAAACCGCCCAGTCCACGCCACACAGCCTCCACTACCCATGTAGCTGCCAGCTGAGTGTAGTGAACTCCTGACCTATTCAGCGGAACCCGAAACCCCACCACCCTATGGCGTAAGTCAAGGAATCTGCAGCCAACACGGTCGCAAAACCGTCTGAGCCTCTGATTCAGACCCTCCACCCGGCTCTGCACCAAAGGTCCGCAGTCAGTTCTGTCAATGATGCTGCAGATGGTGAGCTCTGCTTTCAACTCGTAAGCAAGACCGGCAGCCTTCACCAAATCAGATAGCCGCTCGAATCCAGAGAGAATTTCCTCAGATCCAAAGTGACACACGTCATTAGTGCCGACATGTACCACCACCTGCAGCTGGCTGCACCCTGTGCCCTTCATGGCATCTGGAAGGACCCTTTCCACATCAGGAATGACTCCACCTGGAATGCACATGGAGTGCACACTGGATTTCTTCCCCTCCTTAGCCGCCATATCCCTAAGGGGCCCCATTACGCGCCTAACATTGGAGCTCCCAACTACCAATAAGCCCACCCTCTACGATTGCCTGGACCTTGAAGGCTGAGAATCATCCTCTGAAACAGGGCAGGCAGCTGCATCTGGCTCAGCCAGAGACAGAACCTGAAACCTGTTTGTCAGACGCACCGGGGACGCTTTCTGATCAGCCTCTGGGGACGTCTTTCGCTGCCTGGCATGCCTTGGAATGACCTCCCAATCAACCACAGGCAAGGGCTCAGCCCCACTGTGAACAGCAACTGGGCCAACCACAGCGGCAGACCGATCTGGGGACAGACGGAACCAGGTTGACATCCCCGTGATACCCAAGTCTGGCTCCCCACAGTGGTGCCCATTGGCAACAGCCTCAAGCTGCGTGACCGAAGTCAGCACTGCCTGCAGCTGTGAGTGAAGGGATGTCAACTCAGCCCTCATCTGAACACAGCAATCACAGTCCCTGTCCATTCTAATCGATGTTGAACAACAGTTACTGAAACACGAGTCCGTGCCTAGATAACGCAAGGGAAACACGCAAAGAATGTATGAACTAACCTGTACAAATGCCTAATGACTGCGCTACAATCTGCCTGAATTTACGATTACAGTAACTAAAACTCAAAATTACACCTCCTATATGAAACTATGTAGCAAATACGTGAGCTAGGAGTATATGACTTGCTGCTGGCAGCTGCTTATCCAACGGTGGCAGGGAGCACACTGGCTGTGACCAACCGACACTGGCCGTTCAAAACAAAAACAGAAGACAAACAACTACACGAATTTACACTATTCAGGTACTAAAACGCTTTGCTACAACTCTCAAATACTATAATATGCCCGAAATTTATGAATTAAACAATACAAGTACCCAAAAACACGCAAAGAAATTAAGAATTAAACTATGTAACAAATAAGTGAGCTAGGAGTATAAGACTTGATGCTGGCAGCTGCTTATCCAACGGCGGCAGGGAACACACTGGCTGTGACCAACCGACACTGGCCGTTCAAAACAAAAACAGAAGACAAACAACTACACGAATTTACACTATTCAAGTACTAAAACGCGATGCTACAACTCTCAAATGTTATAATACACCCGAAATTTATAAATTAAACAATGCAAGTACCAAAAGACACGCAAAGAAATTAAAAATTAAACTATGTAACAAATAAGTGAGCTAAGAGTATACGACTTGCTGCTAGCAGCTGCTTATCCAACGGCAGCAGGGAGCACACTGGCTGTGACCAACTCACACTGGCCGTTCAAAACAAAAGCAAAGCATATCATTTCTGTTGAGACTACTGCTGGTTTGTTTTGAACATTTCTTGAATGTCAGTGATGTCCATTTTGTGAAGTGTAATAAATACATCCTATAGAAGGTTAATTTCTGCAACTCACGGTGAGTCATTAGCAGCTAATATTTTTAGTGAGACATGCTGGTCACGGGATAACAGAATGCACAGCAGCACAAAATTGCTGGTGGGTAAAACGCAGACATGATGTTGAATGGTGTGTCAGGAACTGTATTCCTTGTGCACAAAGGCTGAAACTCAGTCAACAAAGGATTATCTTAGAAAGATTACCCAAGGCAGATAAACCATATCAGATGATTGGGATGGATATTTTTGGGCCATTCATGCAAAAACCAGCAGAAAACCATTATGTTTTGACAATAACTGATCATTTTTCATGTTTTATTTTGAAGACAGTAACATCAAACTAGCAGGCTGAATCAGTAGCACATGCAGTGAAGAACCAGTGGATAACATAGTTTGGAATGCCTGAAACAAATAATAACTGGTGAAGGATCAAATTTTAAGTCTGAATTAATGTTGCACTTACAACAATTATTGCACATTAAGCAACTTTGGACTAGTGCTTTACAACCACAGACAAATGGTTGAACAGAGTCGCCCTACCCTCTGTGACAGTTCATGTCAGTTGAATTCATCCTTTTAAGAGAACCATAAATATGCTGCCTCAACTGTCAGTCACATCTTTGAAAGAGGGGAGGGAAGAATGTGGGAAAAAGGAAAGAAGGAAAAAATTAGGAGTTAGGCAAGAAGAATGAGGTAATTCTGTCATTACTGTCTCACATCTCTACATACTTCAGTCGTGAGCCAGAGTAATAAACTAACAACAGGATTTCCTCTTCCTTTTGGGAACATGGCTCTACCCTAGGGCAGAAAGAAGCAGTTTCAGCATCAAACTTGGGCTTGGGACAAAAAGGAAAAGGAACGTGAGAAGTTCGTCACAATTGGCCTACTATGCTGTTGCTGGGTAACAGAAGCCCTCAAGATACATCCTCTAACAATGTCAAATCACCAGTGAACCTTAAGATTAGATTGTAATATTTGGGCACAAGAGAATGAAATTTGGAGGTTGGAAGACACATCTGGCACATTGCAGCTCACAGTAAATAATCAAACAGTGATATACAGGGAGAGTATCACATACTGTGGTCAGCTTTTGCACAGCTACAGGCATTACTACATCAGATGATGTAGTTAGTCCAGCGAGTGTGATGAAAAATGGGGTTGTTGGACACAGTCAGTTATATTTTGACAATTGTTTTCAAAACAGCCAACACAGTGGATCTAGAAAATATTAACAGGTCATTACAATAAAAAGGCAGTGGGGAAACAGCTGGCTTGCACACTACCCAGCTCGCCAGTCTGGAAAAAGACAACTGTGCATTTTGGCCGCAGCACTAATGGACCACATTCAGGCAGCAGCTGATGCAACTAATCATGACTGAGACATATTCAGTGACTGTCCAGATAACTTAGACAGTTAACGATTGCAAAAATAGTCTGCAACATTGACGACAGTATCACTGATGCATACGTGGAACAACAGGAAGCCATGTTACACATTTTTCTTGGGCATTAATACCAATAAAATCCAAGCCATATTACTTGTACTATTATAATTACTAATAGGAGTAAGGAAGAATTTCTATCACTATACCTGACCACCATTATGAGAAAACAAATGGACACGAATTTGGAAAGTCATACTCAGATAGCATGGCGTGGAAAACTGTACAAAAATTTGTGTAGTTGAAAGTGCTCAGAATACTACTGGTGCCACCAAACAGACAAACTCATGCCCTCCTCTTTGTGAATAACAACACTGCTGAGCTTACCAGTCACCAACTGCACTGCAAAACATGTGATACCATTCTGGGATCATGTAAGTTTTCCTTGTTGCACTCCCAAAATTATGCTATAGAATGTCTGAAAGTAGCAATGTCTGGCAAAACAGAGTTTTTCCAAAGAGCAGGTCTACATTAGTTATATTCTGTAGCAAACCAAAAAGTTGTATCTTTATTTGTTACACACAAGGTCAAAAAGTGGCATACAGTGAATAGAGCTACATGGTCAGGGGTTGTTAATGGTACCTGCCTCTCAATGGCACAATGCTTCTGCTATTTAGTGAGTGGTCTCCTTTATTCTTAAGGTTCAATTCTCTTTTCTATTCTTCCTTAAATTATCCTGCTCAGCAGCTTGGATGCATTAGCTGTCAAGCTGATTCTGTGTTAGTTCTCACATTTATCTGCCCTTGCTGTCTTCAGTACAGTGTGTATGACACTTTTCCAAAACTCCAGTTACATGTCTCCTGTCTTATAGAATATACACACTAAAAGGAGTACCCATTTGGTTGCCATTTCACCCCAATGATTTTAAAAATTCTGTAGGAATGTTGTACACCTTCTCTGCTTTGTTTGATTGCAAAAGTCCCCTAAAGCTCTGCCAAACTTCTACTCAAATACTTTGTTCCTATGACCTCCAAAATTTATTTTGCCTTTTCTATATGCTGAATCTGTGTATCTGATGAATATTTTCTTCTTGATTCCTTTGCATTTTTCCTGTATCCACTTTGCTTTAGCCCTTGAACTGCCAACTCATTTCATTTCTGAGGGACTTACATATCTGTATTCCTTTCATCTCTTGAACATTTTAGTATTTCCTTGTTTTGACAATCAATTGACATATTTCATCTCTTGCCCATGATTTCTTCACCTTTCTTACACCTGTATTTGATGGCCCAATGTCTGTGATCACTCTTTTTATAGACATGCACACGCACCCAAGGTGCCTACTGTGGTATTCAGTATTGCAATACCAACAGGCTCCACCTGTTCCAACATGCATCATCATTCATCAGTATTTCAGTACCCACCCCCTTGTGTGTTGATTCTTTGTGATGATTGTCTTAAACTTCAGCCTACTCTTCATCATTGCTAAATTGTGATCTGAGCCTATATCTGCTCCTGGGAATGCCTTACAATCCAATATCTGATTTCAGAATCTCTATCACACAATGAAATAATCCAGCCTGTATCTTTCACTGCCTTCTAGTCTTTCTCAAGTGGAATCCTTTGTGATTTTTGAACAGTGTACTTGCTGTTACTAGCTGAAACTGATTGCAGGTCTCAAAGATAATTTTTTCCTATCTCATTTGTATTATTGAGCTCATTTTCTCCTATATATCTCTCTTCTGTTGCATTTCTCACTTTTGTTTTCCAAGTATCATGATTTTTATCTCCCTTTGCATAGTTAGTTATCCTCAAGACTTCTTTAATCTCAGTACCTTCTGCCCATGATCTCAGCCTACATCTACTCCTTGGAATGCCTTAGAATCCAGTATCTGATTTCAGAATCTCTGGCATGAACACTAGAGCTGTAGTTGATGTTGTTGTGTAGGGGTACACTGGATACCCCCCCCCCCCCCCCCCCCCAGAGGGTTCAGGACAGTCAAGTGGAGAGGTGGTGGTGAGGACCTGTATCACACCCATTGTGTCACGAGACAACATAAAAATAAATATCAATTTATTGTTGAGAGTTTTACAGTGACTCAGTCTCAGGAGGGTGCCGCATGGCGCATCAGCACCAGTCATGGAATCTGTGGTTCCAGCCCTTGGTGTTGCCTTTAGTCAGTTCTGTGGCTTTGTGCAGGGTGGAGTGGTGGACAGTGTGTCCCCACAATCTAGTGTGACTGTGGACGTCTGGCGAAGCCTCATCACTCTCATAGAGTGTAGCTGCACTTAGGTTTGCCTCCAGAAAGTGCCATAACCCTGATAACAGTTCTCATGATGGTGAGTAGGTAAGGTGCTACAGGCACTAAAAAGGAGTGGTGGCACCAGGTGCCCTGCTCCCAAGATGAACAGCTTACAGCTGGACAGATAAGTTCTTCATCCACAGAAGTAGACTCGATGATAGCTGGCAATGTTTTATGTCAACAGGTGGCCTTGCAACAAATGGAGCTGGCCTTCCATCAGTATCTGTGATGCAGATGGAAAGACCAGACTCTGTGCCTTGAGAGCAAGGAAGGGGAAGGATATAAGGTGGTTTTTGACAGGATTTCCCTGTAAGGCTGAATGAATGTGTTCCAGTTTTCTGAGCCTGTTAGCATTCACTGCTGAACTAATGTTACAGTTCAGAGCATTCTTTTATGCAAGGTTTGCAGCCTGAAAAGCATTCTTGTATAGTCTTTAGGTGTAGTTACTATTCACAGCCCCATTAACGGAATATTGTTATGCCTCCTTTGCAAAGAAGTTACGGTGTGGATTCAGGTGTTCCTGATGCTCTCTCTTGCACAGTCTGTGGCAATGTGCTCCTTCCTTGTTTGTGTTCCAGCACCATCAAGTGTTTACACTTGTTATGCAGCCACTGCATATCGGGTAGTTCATTCCAAGCAGCTCAAAAATTTTATTCTTTGCTCTAATACTATTTAGCTGTGCAACTGTTGATTTGGTTTTGATTCTGATGAGAATAATCTTATCACTTCACTGTTAATAGTAACTCACTCTTCACCTCATCTTCCTATTCAGTACTAATCCTATTCTAGTTAGATCGTTTTCTATTCTTATTTGTAATGCTGTACATTTGTCACACAAGATATCTTTATTCTCTTTCCATTTAACTTCAATGTGACCACTGTTACATATAGATTCAGCCTTTGCTTTTCCCTTTTCAGATTTTCTAGTTTTCCTATCGTAACCACATTTCCCATATTCCAAGATCCAACTCTTACAATATCATCATTTCATTCATTTTTCAGTCTGTTATTTATTTAATTACAATTTCTGAGCATCAAGCCAGCACAATGATGGCTTATGCAAATGTCGGACATAACAATATGACAGAAATTGTGTTACGTATTTCAGATGTTGCATCTTACATCTATGTTATACATTTATTACTTTGCGCCTTGTTACTGTTTCATATCACAAGCTATGTCTTAGATTTCACTGAATGAATATAAATATTTTCCTCATGGCTACCTCTTATGGAGATCCAAACGGGGGACTAATCCAGAATATTTTGTCAAGGGAAAGATCACCACAATTACAGGCCACATTTCCTTTGGGTAAATATTACTATGTCTTTAACACATGGGTTTCCATTGCTTTCTGCATCCTTATATCATTGATCACTGCAAATTCATCTGCCTTTTATGAAAGTTTCCCATCCCAAAGCCAGAGCATGGCCTGAACAGTTGTCCATTCCTCTGTACCATTCCGACAAGGCCATTGGCAGAATAAGGTCAACTTGACTCCTTATACCAGAAATCTTCAGCCACTATAGCTGATGACTTTTATTCTATATCAAACTAGTGGCTGGGATCAAACACAGGTCCCAGGACTTTCAGAATACCATTCAAAGATAATATCCCTAGACCATGATAGCACACTATGATCAAGAGTACAGTAACTGAAATATACCAGTGTGCAAAACGTAAGGACAAACATAATTTTCACTCTATGTGCCATTTTGCAATAACATAGCTCAATGAAACTTGGAACATCAATGGAAAGAAATGCTACAGTATAGTACAAAAGGTAACTGAAAGAAACACAATGAGAATTCAGAAATGGCATTTTCATTCAAATATAATAATTACACTAAAGTCACCTTAATTTATGACAGTCTCCTGAACATTAAAAAAGGTGGACATCATTCTTAATATGATGTGTGATCACCACCAACAACACTGGATGCTCTGAATGTGCTCCCATGCTAGCCACAAGGTTGATAAGGAGCTCTTGTGATAGGGCATTCCATTCCTCCAAAAAGCATTCGATTCAGAACCCCACTGCAAACTGTTAACAAAGGTACATGTATATGGAATAGGCTCCCAGATATGTGACTGGCTCAAAGACTTCTTAAGTAATAGAGCTCAGTATGTTGTTCTCAATGGTGAGTGTTTATTGGAGACAGGGGTAACATTAGGAGTGCCCCAGGGAGGTGTGATAGAACCGTTGCTATTTTCTATATGCATAAATGATCTGGCAAACAGGGTGGACAGTAATCTGTGGATGTTTACTGATGATGCTCTAATGTATCTGAAGGTTAAAGATAAGTACCTATATGTTGATACAAGATGGCTGGCCTAGACTAAATTTCTAGTTGGTGTGATGAATGGCAGCTCACTCTTACTGTATAAAAATATAAGTTACTGTGGTTGAGTAGGAAAAACAAACCTGTAATGTTCGGATACAGCATTACTAGTATCCTGCATGACAGTCATGTATTTTAAATATGTGGGCGTAGCATTGCGAAGCGATATGAAAAGGAAAGAGCATGCGAGGATTGTGGTAGGGAAGGCAAATGGTCGACTTTGGTTTATTGGGAAATTTTAGGAAAGCGTAGTTCAGTTGTAAAGGAGACTGCATTAAGGACACTGGTATGACCCATTCTTGAGAACTGTTTGAGTGTTTGGGATTTTCACCATGTCGGATAGAAAGAAGACATCAAACTAATGTTACCAATAGGTTTGATCAGCATGTAAGTGTTACAGATAAGCTTCAGGAGCTCAAATGGGAACCCATGGAGGGAAGAAGACACTCATTTCAAAGAACACTACTAAGAAAGTTTAGAGAATTGGCATTTGAAGCTGACTGCTGAGCAATCTTACTGCCACCAACATAAATTTTGCATAGCGACCATGACAATAAGATATGAGAAATCACGGTTCATATGGAGGCATATAGATAGTGTTTTTTCCTTGCTCTATCTGCGAGTAGAAGAGGAAAGGAAACGACTAGTTGTGGTACAATGTACCCCCCACCATGCACCGTGTAGTGGCTTGTGGAGTATGTATGTAGATGCAGATGTAGATGTAGAGATATTGCTCCTCATATCAGAGATCATAGGATTCAGTAGTAAAAAGAATTTCTTTGCTGTAAATAAAGTAAATTACAAAGATGGTATATCATTAGAGATGCAGCACAAACTCAAACTAGAAAAGGTTGTGACAGGCAATTAACGATTGCTTTTGAAAGGGAACATGCTGGCACTTGCATGGAGTGTGTAAGGAGTGATGAGAGATACACCAAATGAAAGACATTATTTCAAGAAAATGTGCTGCATTAAAACTGATAGCACAGTTTCTTTTGCATAGTGACTGATTAATGTTTTACATGATGACTAGTTTAATGATAAGAAAGTCACACCAAGATTATCTGAAATATGTAATAGAGTTCTATGCAATGAGTTTGAGGTGAACTAAAGACGATTTAAGCCAAAAATGTGTTGGAATTTGGACTCTTCACTCTTGTGTCTCAATCAAAAACTAATGTGTGAGATCAGCTCACTTGCTTAGTGCCTTGACCTACTATTTCTCCTTTAAGATCAAGAAAAATACCAATGGCTAAAGCATTCAGTCTCTGAAGATTCTGTTATGAGAGGTTACATAAGACAGCAAACAAATTTTGGTGTAGCTAAATGAGATTGAAAAATGAAGTGGTAATTATTTGAGATCAAGTAGAAATTTGGACAGTCAATACTTATATGCCATTAGTAATTAAATATTCCTTATCAAATAAAAACAAAAGAATTTTTGTAGAAAAAGTATGAGAATGAATAGTTTCTGAGGAATTGAAATCGGCGGCTAAAAGGAACCATAAACTTTATTGTCAAGGACCTAAACTATTTTTATGAATTAAGTAATCATTAAGTTCTATTCTTCCTAACAAATGTCAAATTAAGCTTAAGAGAGACTTATGTACACAATAATGAGAATATATTTTAATCACTAATAGTGCTTACTAATTTTAAGGAAAACTTTTTCAATATTTTTCTCAGTATATTGGCATTATAAATCACATGGGGTAACTTTCACATAAAAATAAAAAAAATCATGTATTAAAGGGTTTGTACCTCTCTGCTGGTTTGTTACAGTTATCAAGTCCTTCTTGGCACTCATCAATGTCAACACAGTTCTGAGGGTTTTCTGCATCAGTTCTGTAGCCTTCAGTACAGGAAGGATTGCACCAGAATCCTCCTAATGTGTTTACACATCGTTCTCCAGGGCTGCATGTATGTTTACCCATTACACATTCATCAATATCTGCCAACAATGGAGTATTTTTATATTTTTCATTGTTAAATAAATAATTCTCTTCCTACATAACTGCTTGAAACAATTGTACTTGTCAGCTAACTGGTATACATGCATGAGCTTTTGAGACAGAGAGCATTGGAGATGAGCACCCTTGTGACATCAATGTGAATGGGAAAGTAGACATATCATGAAAATTAGATATTGCCAGTCCTTGTACTAGCCATCAGAATTGACATTCCCAGAAGCATTAGTCTGAAATTTCCTGGCATATGAAAACTGTGTGCTGGGCTCTGATTCGAACCTTCAAACTTTGCCTTTCACATAAACACTGTCTATAACCCTGCATGCCAAGAATGTATTACCAAAAAATACTAGAGGCAGAGGAGTGAACTTCATGCCAAAGATGAACTGAACACTTTTAGAATGGTTTTAGCAACAGCAGCAAAGCTTCTGACTTATTGGAAAGAAATTCAATTCCACCCGCCTATCTGAATGTGGGAGCTAACATCTGACATAGCTAGCAACAATTAATTCAGTATACCACAAGTTTCTCAAGTGAGAATTTAAAAAAAGATCTTCCTGAAAAGCAATTTTACTTAACAAACAAGTGCAAAATGTATTAGTGGAAACTGAAACTTAACAGCTCATTCTTCATATTATTCCATGAACTAATTTAGCTTATCTTTTACACAACACTGAAGCTAATTCAGGTTGCTGAAGTAACTAATATATCATCAGGTAGGACCAATATAGGTAATTTCACCTTTTGAACATTGAAATGTAATTTTCAATAACATCATGTCAAATAAGTCATTGATATTACATCCATCCATCACTAGGAACATATATAATCAATTTCCTTGGTTACAGTAGAACCGTTCAGTTATGAACAATAAAATAATGAAAGATACTGCAAAAATACTGTTTTTGTAATGTCTGAAACCTGTAACAACTCTGATTAAGATGTTGTCCACTTACTATGCAACTGCTAATCATAACAGCATCTAATTACTTAGTAATTACTGAAACTCACAAAATGAAATCTTATTGACAATATGAACAAAGTGGTTATTTGGACTACAGTAATACTTATTCAAATTCTGCTCACACAAAAAATAATTTACGCATATTTGAAACCAGAAACATGTTAGGAAGATTTGGGATGGAGTAGTTTCTGTGTAATTAACAAAACTGTAGTTTTTCAGGCTTTTCTGATGAATCTGTTGCAAACACACTTCTCAGGTTTTCCACTGGATTGTATTGTGTAAATCCCATAACATTCCATCGATACATCTGCTTGATATCTTCAGGTGATGTTAGTTTCTGCTTTCACTGCTGGAAGAAGCAACTGACGATAATCGCGTGGTGGCATCAATATTTATCTAGCCAGGAGCAGGCAATATGCATGCACAGAAAATACTCACTGTTGGAGGAGAGTAATGCTCCTAGTGCCTCCTGCTGGGAGCCGCAGGAAGGCCTCCTTTGCATGCACTGTGGGCAACAACTGTGCTGCCAGCCACTCCTATGGTTAAAAGCTGAATTAAATCTCAGCAGCACATTGCGTCGACTCACAAATTGGAAGTTCTTGTTTTCCCTGTTTTGATTTAATGGCAACCAGTGCTGGATATTAGGCAGTGCTCAAGTGAAAACCTGCATCCCTGTTGATAAGACTATCCACTGTATGGATGTGTATGGCCTCCTTAACAACAAAGTCCCAGAAATATGATACTGGAGATAAAATTCCAGTCTTTTCATAAAACAAGCAATGCCCCATGTCCAGGCAATGTTCTGCCACTGCCAATTTATCATGCCGCCGCAGACATGTATGACAATGGTGTTTGACACAAAGTTCGTGGACAGTTTGGAATGTCTGCCCAATATAAGATTTTCCATATTGGCATGGGATCTTATACATACTACATTTCCTAAGGCCAAGGTCATCTTTGACTAAGGGCAATAAATTCCTCAGTTTTGTTGCTGGCTGAAAAACACACTTAATGTCATGCCTTTTGAGCATTCTTTCTATTCTTGAATACATGCCACCAATACAGGACAACAATACAGTTGCAATGGGTGCCTTCACATTTTCATGGACATCCCTGATTTGAATTTGCTTAGAATGGAATGCTTGGCATATCAGAGTAGTCATTCTGTTGGAATACCATTCTTAGCTGTTGTAGCTCACCAGGTAGACCATCGGCATATCTGACCACATGTGCTCTATGCACCAAAGAGTGTACGACACTACTGCGTTGTCCAGGATGATGACAGCTTGTGGCCTGCAAGTGTGACCACCATATCCAAAATTCAGAGGACTTCATTGGATGCCTGAAGACACTTAAGCTACAACCATCAAATCTTTTGTTTGGCTTTGAAGCTGTATCTTTATTTACAAAAGTACCTCTGCAGGACTCATTAGAGTTTATCAGCAGCAAGTTTGAGAAAGACGTTGTGGAACTGTCTAAACATGTGCTTACATCAACTTATTTCTTATTCAGTGACCAGTATTTTGAGCAAGTGGATGGTCTCACCATGGGAAGACCTCTGTCTCCCACGGTGGCCAACTATGTTTTGGAAGACTTTGACGGAAAAGCACTGCAGTCGGCAAGTCTCAACTTTCCTGCTTCTAGCAGTTTGTACATGATACATTTGTGATATGGTCCCATGGAATAGACACATAACCTGTGTTTCTCTGGCATTTTAACTCGCTCCATCTGAATATATAGTTCACAAAGGAAGTGAAAAAATACAACATTTTATCATTCCTGGATCTTATGATCAGAAGAAAAGTTAATGGTACGCTGGGACATGGTGTCCACTGCAAACCAGTCCACAGGCTACAAGTTGTCATCTTTCGGTTGGCTTTGAAGCTGTATCTTTATTTACAAAAGTACCTCTGCAGGACTCATTAGAGTTTATCAGCAGCCAGTTTGAGAAAGACGTTGTGGAACTGCCTAATGTGGACACTCTTTGGTACATAGAGCACATGTAGTCTCAGATGCAGACAGTCTACCTGGTAAGCTGCAACACCTAATTACAGTATTCCAGCAGAATGGCTATTCCAATAGACAGATACGCCATGCATTTTGTTCTAAGTGAATTCAAAATAGGGATGTAGATGAAGGTGTGGAGGCACCCACTGGAATGCCGTTCTTGCCCTTCGTTGGCAACATGTCTTCAAGAATAGAAAGAACCTTCAAAAGGCATGACATTAAGTGTGTTTTTTGACCACCAGCAAAATGAAGGAATTTACTGTGCTCAGTCAAAGATGACCTTGGGCTTAGGAAATGTGACATGTATCAGACCCCATGCCAATGTGGAAAATCTTATACTGGGCAGACATGTTGAAGCACACAAGAATGTCAAGTTGAACACAATCGTTACATACAACTGGGGCAACCTGATAAATCAACAGTGATGCAGCATTGCCTGGACACAGGGCATTGCATATTTTATGAAAAGATGTAATTTTTATCCCCAGCATCATCTTCCTGGGAATGTTTTGTTAAGGGGCCCATTCATATCTGTACAGCAGACAATCTTATCAACAGGGCTGTGTGTTTTCAATTACACACCACCTGAATTCCAGCACTGGCTGCCATTAAATCTAAACAGGGAAATAAAGGACTTCTGAATCATCTCTTGACGCAATGCACTGCTGAGGTTTAATTCAGCTTTTAATCTGTGGAGTGTCCAGCAGCAAAGTTATTTAACTGCAGCTCCCAGTAGGGGGCACTATGAGTGCTGCTTTCCTCGAACTGTGGGCATCTTCCCACACATGCATATTGCCTACTCCTGGTCTGATAAATTTCAGTGCCGCCGTGCACTTATCATTGGTCGAGTCTTGCAGCAGTGGCAGCAGCAACTACCATTACCTGAAGATGCTGAACAGTTGTATCGATGAAATATTGTGTGGTTTACACAGTATGAACTGGCAGCAAACTGAGAAGTGTATTTGCAACAAAAATGTAATCTGCATTGTTTGTTCAAAGTATCTCAATGATGTTTCCTAAAAACAGAAGAACTGTGGTTGAGTTTGTATCACATTTCATGAATTTCATTTGTAACTACCGGATGATATTATTTTTTGTAACTATAGATAATTTATGCAATTGTAATTGTAACTGGCAGTTTGCTGTATGTAACAAGGTACTGATTTTTATGAAAGGTATACAAAGAGTGTAAGTGGGGGAGTAGAGTGGGGGCGGGGGGGGGGGGGGGGGGGTAGGCTGATGCAACATTTCAGTGAGGACTCTGTGACATAATAAATAGTACACCTGGAACAACAACAACTGTCTTTAGGCAATTATTGAGAATCATGCATTTCTCCGGCCTGTTTTCACTTAACAAATGTCCAGGAGACTGCACCTGCAATAGAGCATCAAGAACAAGAATAGTTGATGACATTAATTATTAGTCTGATGATACTGAGTTAAACCCACCAAATTACAAGAAAAGGTTCCGTTAACATTACAAAAAGATGATTAACATTCAGTTTATTTTCATTCTTTGACAACCTTTCTTTTATCCCCAGTGCTGTTTCCATTAGACCACAAAATTTAAGAATTATCTTTAATGTAACTAGTTTTGTGATTTGTTAATTATTGCTTATATCCAGGCAATATGAATTCCTATTAGTATTATGTTACAGAGAATCAGATTACAGCAATGAAAATCTGAATCATGAAATGTGGAAGAAAATCATATAAATGTCCAACTCTCGAAAACACAACTGTGGAAGACCTTCAACATATTCTATGTCAACCAAAATCAGACATCATTCTGCACACCTTCAATATTGACAAAAATCAGGTGTTGTAGTTCACTGCTTGCACTTATTTCTAAATTAATAGGAAATTAGAATTAAAGCTCTAAACAACTGTTTTATACAATTATTCATGCTGATAATATTTTATGTAAATTAATTAATAATATCCTAGACAGTTCTACAGTTTATGTCAGGTGAACTTATTTTTTTATTATGTCCAGTTCAGGAAGTACTCATAAGCAATGGCATCATGTTATAGTGTGACTTTACCCAGGCAATCTTGGAGTATTATAGTTGGTAATAAAGCCACAAATTAATCATATATTGTGATACATTATCTGTTCCTATTATATTTCATAGCTTTGGCAATTCATATTTTTTTGATGTTGATTAATATTCATGACTGGAAACCTTCAATTTTTCTGTCATGCTGTTTACTGTCTTTTATTTTAAAAATCTTTCAAAACCATCAGATTATTCAAACTTAAGAGAATGTAATTGTAGCTCAATGCATTTATTGAGGTGAATCACAGTCTGTAAACTGTCAATATAAATCTATCTTTGATGCATGTTTACGTTGCTGCAAGCTGTAGTAGAAAGTCAGCGTTGTGCTGTGGAAGAAAGTAGCTGAAATGTAACCTGTCTCCATAGCACCCAAGTGGGATATATTGTTAATGTATCAAGAAATGTGGAAAAGTTATTTTGTGATTACTCAAAAGTGAAGAACAGAAAGGGAAGTTATTTTAATCTGGTGTTACATTTTCAAGAAGTAACATTTAATACCTGTTTATGTTATTTTAAGGGCACAGCTAATCAACATTATTGGTGACTTCATTTACAGAAAAAGATTAACATATTGTCATTAAACATTTACAAGACCCAGGTAATCTGTTGGCAAAATCATATACAATTAAATTACAGAACAACAGGTTGCTACAACAAAAACTACAACAACAACAACAGTACCATCAGCAACTGAAGCATCAGACAAAAATATGAGTATTGTTATAATTATGAAAAAGCCATAATAAACAGTGTTAACAAAAACTTATCTAGGTTCCTTGTCCTTTTTTTAACAGTGTGGCCTTGCAGCACTGATGCTAAGTACAGGATTTAAGTTAACATCTTTCAGTTTCAGTATACTGTATAACAACGTCAACAATCATGACAATAACAGAGAATATTAAGTGTGTGTGGGGGGGCAGGTGGTGATGGGGAGAGGGATCAGCCAAATCAATACAATGTGAGTGTAAAATTATATGATTCAGAAATAGATAAGAAGCCAGAACAGGAGGACATATTCTCAGTACTTTTGGCAACAATGGGAGAGATGCAATCATTAATGAAAACAAACAGTGATAAGGACAACTTTATATTAGAAAGTGTAGAATCTGCTATAAAAGCAAACAGTGGATCATGAAGTGGAATGGAAATCAACAGTGATAAAGTCAATTCCAAATTAGAAAATATGGTCTCAAGAACAGGAGGGCTAGAAAAACTCATGAAAACTAACAGTGAACAGGTTAACTCCAAGTTAGAAAAACAATAAATTCCAGTTACAACTGTTTGAGAGAAACAATTAGAAATAAAAGACAGAAATAAAACCTGCATTAGGTAATATTCTAAAAGAAACTTCTGTTAAGGTCAAACCTGTGGTCAGAGAAGAACACACAATTGAAACAGACAGTAATATTCCTGTTGTAAATAAAACAGTGTAGAATCAACTTTACTATTCGTGAACTTGCCCATTATAAAACTTAATCAAATTTCAGACAGTACAATTGTGTCAGACAATAGCAATCTTATTTTACAGGAAACAAGTGTGAACACTTTACCATCTGTGAAGTTAGCTGCAATAAACTGTAACAAATCCTTAAAAAGTGCTTGCAAATTCTTTAGAAAAAGAAGTATTTTTAAGAGCAGGGTTGAATTAAAGACAGAACTATAAACAGAGAACATTTAAAGGAAAATCAACATCTGTGACCCTATGACGACCAGCTAACATGTAAACATTTCCATTGCATGTTATTGTGAAAATTATAGTTCTAAGAATGTTTTGACAAACTTAAAAGCAGGATAGTGGGAATGTGCATATGTTGGCAGTGTTACTAGTAAGAACAACTAGGGCTAATCAATACACCAGTACCAAAATCTGAAGCAAATGGAAAAATGTTTCATAAAACATCTTTTACTGTCATTATGTCTCCTTATATTTTGTATAAGCAGTTATGTATTAAGTGGACAATGTCATAAGCTCATACGTTGATGTCACAGTGGTGACACCAACTTTATTACAGTACAATAATTAAGAAATTGAGAAAAGCCATGAATGTTGTAGGTGGTTATTATGTAGTCACTGTTCATACTTATGCCAGAGAATGAAATCTAAATTTGCTGCAGAGAAATTTGCCATGTATGATGTAACTGGAACAATCCATATGGTGAGATAAAAATCTGGATACGCCTCTATAAAAGTCGAACAGTGGAAGGAATCATAATGGGCTCTGGTATGGGGTGTCTGTAAATGGGAGCGCAACTTATAAGATCTATGGCAACAGTGTTGGTCATTTTGAAGTCCACCATATTGGATTTTGGTTATGTGTTTCATATGCAAAAGGGATCGTGTGGCACATAGTTTTGAACTGCCTCTTTCTCAGGAATACACATATGAAATCTGTTTTAAAATATCTTCAATTGTGTAGGAGTTATGACCTGTTAAAGTTCAGGATACTTGTCAGAGTTGGCATTGCAGCATATGCTCAATATGACCTCCATTGTGCTGGACACACAGCTGGCAGGTCCTGCTGCACATGTCACAGGATCTGTGGGTAAACAGGAGACACACGCATCCTCAATACACCAGCAAAGATGGGCTACATTATTGATTTTTAACTTATACACAATTGATTTCAAATATTCCCACAGATGAAAGTCAAGAGGTGCAAGATCAGGGGACCACGGTGGCCATTCAATAAGACCCCTCCTACCTATCCAGTGATGTCCAAACTGTTCATCCAGAAATTTTCTGACTTCAGTAGCAACCATCTTGTTGGAAGAAGGTTGAGAAATCACCCTGTGGATTCAACAGCACTGAAAGCACCCAATCATGTAGCATGTTAAGATATCTGTCCCCATTCAAGACTCCATGAATAAACAACAGACACAAAATTTCCACACCAAACCATCACTTTTTCAACACCATACAGGGATCCAACCCCAAGGGGTTTGCAGCTGACCAGTGATGATGATTCTGATTGTTTACTTCTTGCACATAAAAATTATCTTCATCAGTGAACAACACCTGTTGTTGAAGAGCCCATTCTACAAATTGCTTCCGATGATCAGGATCATCTGTGCAACTGTAACTTGTACAGGTGCCACTGAAGTGTGTGCAACACATGCTGGATTGAATGCTGACTGGACATTGCTGTTAACCACCGCTTACTGCAATGTGGACCTTTCACAAATGATGCAACAATCACTGCAGCAGTCTGCTCATCAGTGGCTGTTCCTGGATGTCCATTGTGTGACTTGTCCACCACAGAACCTGTTGCCCGAAATTTATCCAATAACTTGGATACTGTCATATGCACATTGTCATTACTTTCAGGATGCCGGGCACTGGAGTTAGCAGCAATCACTCTGGTACTATGTCCACCACTCATTAACCCAATCTCAATGCGTTTCTGCTGTGTAAGTACCACTGTGGATCATCCTAACAATGGACAGATTTGATCACTATGTAATTTCAAACTTTAACAGGTCACTACACAAATAAAGTTACCTTAAAACAGATTTCATATGTGGATACCTGAGAAAGAGTTATTCAAAATGATGCACCACATGACATTCTTAGGGTTTGTAACACACCACCCAAATCCAAGATAGTGGATTTCACGATTGCCACTGCTGCCGCCATAGCTCCTGTAAGTTGCAGCCTCACCTGCAGGCACTCCATACCAAACATCATTATGATTCCTCCCACCATTCAACTTGTGTAGGGGTGTATCCAGACACCCTGTATATGATTTATCCAACTACTATATACTAATAACCTCATTTCAAGATCACGAACTTTTTCATTGTAATCGAAATAGCTATGCCTTATTAGTACAATTAAATACGGGAGTCAGACTGAAAATAAACTTAACTGTCAATATGAGAATAGTCAGCAATTATTTTTGCAATGCAGGGAAGAGTAATAACATGACATAAAAATATAAGGTTAATTTTTGCAGTCTATGTCAATTGTCAAGTTTTGATATTGTTGGAAGAATAAGTTTAGCAGAAGTATTGTCAGATCCAAGGGTGTATTATGTGATGTTTGAAAACTGCAAGGTAATGTATTTCTTGAGTAAAAATATATGATGTTGTCATGTGTAAAATAAGTAAATCACATGTATAGCATTATTCATTTAGGGTGTTATAAGGATGAAGATTATGGCACTATGGAGATATTTGATGTTATGATGATTTAAGTAAAAGGTTGTTTGATACTAATGATAAGATGCTGTGTGTAGTTATGAAAGATGACATGGTGAAATTAATGTTGCTGTAGCAGTTAAGTTTCTGAAGCACTTGTTGATGGTCGAACATATCTGTGGTATGTTCATCTAGATTAGAAACATTACAGAATTGACAAAGGAATTATCTGAATGAAGCAACTAAAGTGAAAACATGAAGTGATGATCACAAGAATATAGCTTACTATACAAAGTTGACAACAAAATATACATCTAGTAAACTGTCTGACTTAGTACTTGCAAAATTGAGATTAAGTGAGAATATGAAACAGTTTCTTCCTGTGAGACCAACTTAAAATAATTTCTAGTTTAGAATTAAATACTCTGCAATTCTGTACAATATTTTCATTTGACATAGGTTAGACATTGAGACTAACTACTTACAATTTGAGACTTAGAGTGAGTAACTATCTTACTGCTGAGAATCATTGCAGATTCTGCTTTACTGTTTTTTTGTTTTTCTTTCCCTGTCTCCCCCCCCCCCCCCCCCCCCTCCTCCCCCGGAGCTCCTAACTTAGTTGTTAATAGTCAGGATGGAAAGGATTGGAGAAAGTTTCTTTGATTATGTCACACCCTCTTCTGATTATACCTCTTTGATTATACCACATCCTCTTCTGATAAAACTGTATGGTAATATGCATAAGACTGGGGAGGGAGGTAGAATTTATAAAAAAAGAGCTTGGTACCTTATTATATGATGCATGTCCTTTAGGCAATGAAATATACATTTGCTTTGTCTTGAAATTAGATTTACGATTACTTGCTGTATTTATAACCTATGCATATATGATGGGAAGATATCAACAAGTTTTTTTATTATGCAATGGTGTTTAATTTTAGTTGTTGTTGTTGTGGTCTTCAGTCCTGAGACTGGTTTGATGCAGCTCTCCATGCTACTCTATCCTGTGCAAGCTTTTTCATCTCCCAGTACCTACTGCAACCTACATCCTTCTGAATCTGCTTAGTGTATTCATCTCTTGGTCTCCCTCTACGATTTTTACCCTCCACGCTGCCCTCCAA
Source organism: Schistocerca americana (assembly GCF_021461395.2). Taxonomy (NCBI): domain Eukaryota; kingdom Metazoa; phylum Arthropoda; class Insecta; order Orthoptera; family Acrididae; genus Schistocerca; species Schistocerca americana. The sequence continues at coordinate 466,957,896 of NC_060130.1, forward strand.
TACTAAATTGGTGATCCCTTGATGCCTCAGAACATGTCCTACCAACCGATCCCTTCTTCTGGTCAAGTTGTGCCACAAACTTCTTTTCTCCCCAATCCTATTCAATACTTCCTCATTAGTTATGTGATCTACCCATCTAATCTTCAGCATTCTTCTGTAGCACCACATTTCGAAAGCTTCTATTCTCTTCTTGTCCAAACTATTTATCGTCCATGTTTCACTTCCATACATGGCTACACTCCATACAAATACTTTCAGAAATGACTTCCTGACACTTAAATCAATACTGGATGTTAACAAATTTCTCTTCTTCAGAAACGCTTTCCTTGCCATTGCCAGCCTACATTTTATATCCTCTCTACTTTGACCATCATCAGTTATTTTGCTCCCCAAATAGCAAAACTCCTTTACTACTTTAAGTGCCTCATTTCCTAATCTAATTCCCTCAGCATCACCCGACTTAATTAGACTACATTCCATTATCCTTGTTTTGCTTTTGTTGATGTTCATCTTATATCCTCCTTTCAAGACACTGTCCATTCCATTCAACTGCTCTTCCAAGTCCTTTGCTGTCTCTGACAGAATTACAATGTCATCGGCGAATCTCAAAGTTTTTATTTCTTCTCCATGAATTTTAATACCTACTCCGAATTTTTCTTTTGTTTCCTTTACTGCTTGCTCAATATACAGATTGAACAACATCGGGGAGAGGCTACAACCCTGTCTTACTCCCTTCCCAACCACTGCTTCCCTTTCATGTCCCTCGACTCTTATAGCTGCCATCTGATTTCTGTACAAATTGTAAATAGCCTTTCGCTCCCTGTATTTTACCCCTGCCACCTTTAGAATTTGAAAGAGAGTATTCCAGTCAACATTGTCAAAAGCTTTCTCTAAGTCTACAAATGCTAGAAACGTAGGTTTGCCTTTCCTTAATCTTTCTTCTAAGATAAGTCGTAAGGTCAGTATTGCCTCACGTGTTCCAGTGTTTCTACGGAACCCAAATTTTTTTTTTTTTAATTTTAGTGCTTACTGGAATTCATACTTTACTTTATGCCTTTTCTCTTTTGTGATCAAACTTTCACATTTGTTATGTCATACCTTCAACAAAATGAATCTTAGAATAGATATATTTTCAGAGACTTATGTTTGACTGTACCTAGATTATGAAACTGGTATACAGACCATGACAAGTATAGCCAAAGTCATGATACAAGTAAGGAATATGTAGAATGGAACTGAGACCCAATGTGGAGTAAGATGACTGTACTTTAAATTTACAGTGGACTAAAATGAGTATTTGTGAGTGACAAAAACAATAATGTTTACTGAAAACAGTTGTAAAGGAAATGTTCTTGAAATCGATCTGAACTTAAGACCAGGGTGTGAAGTGACGTGTTGGGGAAAAGTAAGAAATAACTTTAAAATATTTTTGTAATAACTATGTAAATGTGTTACTATGTCATTATCCACACAGAAACAGTGAAATTCATAGAATTACACAATTTGATGCAGCTTTGTGCATGATATTTGTGTGTGTGTGTGTGGTGTGTAAAAGTGGGGGGGGGGTTACAATGGGTCTTTGCTCAGGCAATCATAGAGAATTGTAGTTGAATTGAATTGATGATACAGCCACAAATCAATCATATATTATGATACATCATCTATTCTCTTTACACTGAAGCACCAAAGAAACCGGTATAGGCATGTGCATTCAAATACAGAGATATATAAACAGGCAGAATACAACACTGTGGTTGGCAGTGCCTATGACAGACAATGGACAACAAGTGGCTGGCGCAGCCGTTAGATTGGTTACTGCTGCTAGAATGGCAGGTTATCAAGATTTAAGTGAGTTTGAATATGGTGTAATAGTCTGCACACGAGTAATGGGTCACAGTATCTCTGAAATAATGATGAATTGGGGATTGTCCCCTACGAACATTTCATGAGTGTGTCGTGAATATCAAGAATCTGGTAAAACATCATATCTCTGACACTGCTGTGGATGGGGAAAGATCCTGCAAGAACCAGACCAATGACGACTGAAGAGAATCGTTCAACATAACAGAAGTGCAGCCCTTCCATAAATTGCTGCAGATTTCAATGCTGGGCCATCAACAAGTGTCAGCTTGCAAACCATTCAACAAAACATCATTGATATGGGCTTTCGGAGCCAAAGGACCACTCATGTACCCCTGATGGCTGCATGACACAAAGATTTACACCTTGCCTGGGCCCATTCAACACCAACATTGGACTGCTGATGACTGGAAAAATGTTGCTTGGTTGGATAAGTCTCATTTCAAATTGAAACGAGTGGATGGACATGTACGGTATGGAGACAACCTCGTGAATCCAGGCTCCATGCCTGTCAGCAGGGGACTGTTCAAGCTGGTGGAGGCTCTGTAATGGTGTGGGGCATGTGCAGTTGGAGTGATATGGGGCCCCTGATATCTCAAGATATGACTCTGACAGGTTATATGTGTGTAAGTGTCCTTTCTGATCACCTGCATCCATTTATGTCCATTGTGCATTCCAATGGACTTGAGCAATTCCAGCAGAACAATGCGACACTCTACACATCCAGAATTGCTACAGAGTGGCTCCAGGAACACTCTTCTGAATTTAAACACTTCCGCTGGGCACCAAACTCACCAGACATGAACATTATTGAGCATTCTGAGATGCCTCGTAGCATCTTGTAGGGGCTCTACACGATATCAGGAAGTTGTACCAGTTTCTTTGGCTCTTCAGTGCATATTTCATAGCTTTGGTGATGCATATTGAGAATATTGATTAATATTCATGTTGTAACCTAGAATTTTTGTGCTGTTAATTTAATATGTGGTACGTAATTTTGAGAGCACAGATTATCAACATTAATAGTGACTTTGTTTAACCCTCAAGAAGGCATGCTGTTTTTTTATAACAAGAGCAGATGCATGGCATACTTTGTACACATGTAAAGAATAACTGTCTTTATGATACAAAAGTGTACTTGAATGAGCAAAATCACAAGTTGATCTTAGTTTCATTAAACAACAAACATACATCGCAAGTTGATCTTAGTTTCATTAAACAACAAACTTACATTATATGAGCTAAGTCACCATTTCATTAAACAGTAATCAAATAAAAATTCTTCATATCACTGTTGCCACATATAAGTGTTATCCCACAGTAATGACCCACTCAAATCACTGAACAATGCAATTGCATCAGATCCCAGTCAACCACTTATTCAGTTGCTAATTGTCTCTTAGACAGCTGTCTCATTGTACAATTGTGCTGCTAGCTTAGAATCTGAGTCATTTTCTTCCACAGATCGTAAATATTTTTCTCACCTAGCTCACTGTTTGTTTTATACTATTGCTGGCTCACTTGGACATATGACAGTAGAACTTATCAATGCATTGACAGAAGCAATAATGAAGGAATAGGTATGGGCTCACGATTGTAAACAGGTATGCCTCAGGTTAAGGAAGAAATTTAACATATTGTCATTAAACACTTATAAGACCCAGGTCCCTCATGGTGAGATACACCCTGATCAAATTACAGAATGATGAGCTAAAACAACAACAAAAACTGCAGCATTGAACAAAAAGGGGAGTATTGTTATAATTATGAAAATTCCACAAAAAAACAGAGTTAACAAAAACTGCTCTAGGTTTCTTGTCCTGCAACTAATTTAAACAATTCTAAGTCTGGTAAACTTCCTCCAACAGAATTTCATATGGACTTTATTTTGACGGATTTTAACAATATTTTGATTACAAGCAGTATTGGTTCACGTTAGAAAGTGTAAATTGGGTTGTGGAAAAGGTACAGACTGATTTCATATGAATGAAATACAAAGATTTAGATTACAAGATCAGGACATTTCTCACCACACAGATGAAGCATTGAGCACTGTGGAAAACAACATGTCACACTGAGAATTCCTGAGAACAGTTCTTCTTCTGATCCCAAATACTGAGGAGCTGGGGTAGGTGGTTATGGTTGGTGAAGCAGAACAGCATGGGCATAGGAGTATGAACACATGTATGACACTTGAAGATGCAAACTAAGGTACTGGCAGACTCATATGCTGGTGGGAGGAAGATGGCAAAAGCAAGATAAAAGGAGGAAATATGACACAATGAGACAGAAATGGCAAGGGATGAACAGCATGTTAAGTTGCAAATGAAGCAAACAGAAGGCAGAAATGTTAATCAAGATGAAACAGAGAACAAAGGGTAGGGATGGGACAGAAAAAATGCCAAGGGTGAAGACAGAACAGGAAACTAGAAAAAGGATTAAGTCAGGTGGAGGAAACGAACTGCTAGAGGTTGAATCCATAAGGATTATGAGAGCATATTTTATATGGAACCCATTTTGTTAATAATGCCTTGCTCATTTAATCAGTTTAACAACTCCATTAAAAAATCAACTCATTGATTATACTAAAAGATACACTCCTGGAAATTGAAATAAGAACACCGTGAATTCATTGTCCCAGGAAGGGGAAACTTTATTGACACATTTCTGGGGTCAGATACATCACATGATCACACTGACAGAACCACAGGCACATAGACACAGGCAACAGAGCATGCACAATGTCGGCACTAGTACAGTGTATATCCACCTTTCGCAGCAATGCAGGCTGCTATTCTCCCATGGAGACGATCGTAGAGATGCTGGATGTAGTCCTGTGGAACGGCTTGCCATGCCATTTCCACCTGGCGCCTCAGTTGGACCAGCGTTCGTGCTGGACGTGCAGACCGCGTGAGACGACGCTTCATCCAGTCCCAAACATGCTCAATGGGGGACAGATCCGGAGATCTTGCTGGCCAGGGTAGTTGAATTACACCTTCTAGAGCACGTTGGGTGGCACGGGATACATGCGGACGTGCATTGTCCTGTTGGAACAGCAAGTTCCCTTGCCGGTCTAGGAATGGTAGAACGATGGGTTCGATGACGATTTGGATGTACCGTGCACTATTCAGTGTCCGCTCGACGATCACCAGTGGTGTACGGCCAGTGTAGGAGATCGCTCCCCACACCATGATGCCGGGTGTTGGCCCTGTGTGCCTCGGTCGTATGCAGTCCTGATTGTGGCGCTCACCTGCACGGCGCCAAACACGCATACGACCATCATTGGCACCAAGGCAGAAGCGACTCTCATCGCTGAAGACGACACGTCTCCATTCGTCCCTCCATTCACGCCTGTCGCCACACCACTGGAGGCGGGCTGCACGATGTTGGGGCGTGAGCGGAAGACGGCCTAATGGTGTGCGGGACCGTAGCCCAGCTTCATGGAGACGGTTGCGAATGGTCCTCGCCGATACCCCAGGAGCAACAGTGTCCCTAATTTGCTGGGAAGTGGCGGTGCGGTCCCCTACGGCACTGCGTAGGATCCTACGGTCTTGGCGTGCATCCGTGCGTCGCTGCGGTCCGGTCCCAGGTCGACGGGCATGTGCACCTTCCGCCGACCACTGGCGACAACATCGATGTACTGTGGAGACCTCACGCCCCACGTGTTGAGCAATTCGGCGGTACGTCCACCCGGCCTCCCGCATGCCCACTATACGCCCTCGCTCAAAGTCCGTCAACTGCACATATGGTTCACGTCCACGGTGTCGCGGCATGCTACCAGTGTTAAAGACTGCGATGGAGCTCCGTATGCCACGGCAAACTGGCTGACACTGACAGCGGCGGTGCACAAATGCTGCACAGCTAGCCCCATTCGACGGCCAACACCGCGGTTCCTGGTGTGTCCGCTGTGCCGTGCGTGTGATCATTGCTTGTACAGCCCTCTCGCAGTGTCCGGAGCAAGTATGGTGGGTCTGACACACCGGTGTCAATGTGTTCTTTTTTCCATTTCCAGGAGTGTAACTGCAAAATTTCTTGTTGCTGGAGCCCCATACTTGTGATTTTTGATATATTCAAACAAAACTGACACATTCTTCATTGTTTCAGGTATTTTTACAGAGCATGATTTCAAACTGCATCTACAGCTGGTATCTCTCTTATTGATGAGTAAGAGAATCAGTTAAAATTTGCGTAAATGATAAATATATATCACACTACTATTTACCTTCACACTGACGTGTATTTGCATTTATCTGATAACCATCTGGACAGGTGGGTGGTCTGCAGACAAAGCTTCCAGGTGTATTCACGCAAATGTCTCCAGTTTCCAATGAACAGTTATGTAAGTCACTTATACACTCATTTATATCTGCAAATCATAAATATTGTTACTGTTATTTTCAACTGAAGATCTTTAAATAATGTCTTATTGAGAAAGAAAATCAACTCTTTAATTGACTCACATGATAAACTGAAGCATGATGGGGCTGGATATTGGAAAGAAAAAAATATATATTTAATTTTAATCCACTGTATATTATGGAATTACCTACATTTGTGCAAAACCGAAAATCCTTGTTTTTGAGATCTAGTTTACTGTCTCAAGATGGTCTCAATATCTATGAGGCCTTGACTGTTGAGAACTGAGGGAAAATATATCGAACACTTCTAGGGGAAAGAAGGAGATATCAACACAAAAATAATTCACAATTAAAACAGAGACTAATACACTGAGTTTTTAATGTTTAGGACAACTGATGACAATGAACAGATGGACAGCAAAAGAAATAGAAAGAGCAGTTAAAAGAGGCTGTAGTGCTTTTGGTAAATTAAATGGAGTTTGCAAAACTAAGCTTCCAATGTACAAACTTTACAGTTAGTTTTAATTACCAGTTTTTACTTATGGCAGAGAGATATGGATTTTTAATTCACCATTCAAAAGTAAGTGTTTGTCAGTGAGAAGTGCAGAGATGCATGTTGGTAGTGCTATGAGAGGTGGGAAAAACAACTTAACCAGTGAATAGACAGAAGAAGAAAATGAAATCATGACCATAATTAAAAATGAAATGGAGCTGGTCAGGAGATGTAGCCAGGTGAATGGATGGTAGATGGATAAGGGAAATAACGAAAGACCAAAGTGATGACATAATGAATGGTGGATATATGACATTATAAAACATACAGGAACAACATGGACTGTATAGAGGAATGTTGGAAACAGTCTGTAAAGCTTGTAAGGGTGTTGCAGGGAAGGTTGTGCTGAGTAATAATTGTTAAAAAACTAATACATTGTGGAATTTCTGAGTTAATTAAGACTGAAGCTAGCCAATAAGGGTATTGTGCATGCAAATTGAAGTGGCCCACTAGATACAATTAGTGTCAATTGTTCTCATAGTGTAGATGATAGCACACAAGGCTGCTCATCCTTTGGTTTTATTCAGTCCTTACTACCATCTCACAACCAAATTTTGTATTACTTTCTTGTTTGGTTTTGGGAAACCATATGAAGAATGCCATCCCTAGCGTGCCTCTTGAATTTGCATGTGCAGTGACCTGACTGGATAACTGCAATCTAACTAACTTGGAAACAGTGAAACATACCAATTTTTTTCTTAACAATTATTTCTCAGCACAATCTACCTTAAGTCACTCTTACAAGCTTTCCAGACTGTTTCTGACCACACTGTGCAGCTGAGGCTGGAATGTATAGAAAAGTATAGAGTAGGCCTTTGGTCTTTATTTAGTAGTGGAGATCAAACTGCTGTTGCTGTTGACAGTGATGATATCAAAATATTAAATCAAACAGAATTACACACATATAAATTCATTTCATTTATTTATCCAAAAATATCTGCGTACACAAGTGTGTACACGCAACACACACACACACACACACACACACACACACACACACACACACACACACACACACACTTACAAGAAGTACAGAAAATTTGATAGTAATATTGCAGTAAAGAAACAATTTCTTTGATATATCTACAAAAGAACTTGAACTACTTGCATCAGGAGATTTTGCACTGGCCAGCTTCAAGTCTTTTGCATTTCACATTTTCTAAAAATTTGCTACTGAATAGAAGCAGTGATCTAATAAAACTATCCTTAAGGATTTACTGAAAAGAGAAAATAATGAAATAATGATTATCTTGTGTGGAAGACTATTGTAAATTTGTAACAAACAATTTGTAATGGAAGTTTTAAAAGCAGATATTTTTACTGACTGGACATGAGACTTTTACTTTTGGCTCTGTATCATGCTCATGGGTATTACAAGGTTCTAGCATATTCATACAGTGGAGTGACATGATGGCGACTAGAAAAATTGGCTTGCAAGTATCTGTTGGTTGAGTATGTTAGATTGCTCTTACAGTTCTTTTCTGAGTTAAGAAAATGACAGAACTATAGTCCTTTCAAAATAACTTCAGCATTGACACTTTGGCAGGAACATGCAAGTGGCAGTGGAGGCAATTAGCATCCTTTCAGGCTGGAGCAACTGTGGTTATTATATATAACTGCTGGTGACCTGGCAAAGACCTACCACATCTACCTGATTGCATGGATGGTCCATCGAAGTTGGTTTGTGGATTGCAAGGAGCATGTTTATACATTGTTTTTCCTATGAGCTTACTAGAACATGAGAATAAGGCAGGTGCTCCATAACTTTGTACATCTGTTTTGTTTCCTTTATTATGAATAGGCACCAATTTGGCAGTTTTTAGACAGTCTGAAAATGTGCCTACCAGAAAAGATGAGTTGACTGCATCTGCACGATAAAATGTTTGTAATGTGTCGCTTTATTATGTTACTCTGGAATACTACCAATTACCGATGACATTTTCTTAAAGTTGCAGCCAACTTTCAAGTACATTTACTTCAGAAAGATAGACTGGAGAGACACAAGAGTGTGATTTGTTTTTCTGTTTGTTTGTTCTACCTCTTGAGGCATGGGCTATTAAACTGTTTGTGATATCTGCATAACAATGATGGAAAAGATATGCCATGTGTTAGGGGTCAGTAACTCTCATGTTGTCATGATTCAGATTGACATTTTAAGGGATATTTTACATTCTTCCTTCTTTATTACATTCAAAGTTGCGTGCCTTTTACTTGCTGAATCTGATATACACTTATCAGTGACCCTTTTCCTATTTTACATGGTGTATAGCTTTCCTGTATGCATGAATGTATTTCTGAATCTAACTGTTCAGATAAGGGGGCATTTTACTGTATTTTATTGCATTTGAAAAATTCTTTTTTCCCCAATTTTGATATGTTTTGTTAAGCATCCCTTTACTCTTGGACTTTTGCCTCTTATTACTTGTGTTTTAAGTGAGAAGAACTGCAAAATAATAGTTGAAAGTACTAGAGAATTTCTCAAAATTTTTATTGGTGTCTAATATTTCTGGAACTTCTTCTCATCTCTCTTTTGACAATAGGGAATACAATATTTGCATGTCATGTTACCGAATCTTCTTACTGTCACAGTTCTTTAAACATTCTGAATGGGCAGCAAGTAGCATGGAAGGAAAACAAATTAGGTTTCACAATCACTAAGACTCGAGCTTTGAAAGACTTGCACTCAAATAAGCCAAAAGACATACATATAACACTTTTTACAGAATTTATGGATTCATTAGGGAAAGTGGCACCAAATGACTATTCAAGCTGGTGTGTAGAACCTATGAGACTGGAGACATACCATCAGATTTTTTAAAACACACCAACCACACAATTCTAAAGATAGCAAGGGCAGAAAACTGACAAAATTATCATGCAATGAACACCCAGTCCCCAAGTGAAGAAAATTTCTGACCCAACCAGCAATTGAACCTGGAACACCATGATTTAGAGGCACTGATTGTTAATTGCAGACTCGGCTTTAGGAAAGATAAAGGTAACTGAGAGGTAGTTCTGACATTGTGCTTGATAATGGAAGCATGATTTAAGAAAAAGCATTAGACAATGCAAAATGGTGCAAAAGTCTGAATTTCTCAGAAAAATAGTTATAAGCTGTAGAAAAGTCTGTTAGTATACAATAAATATATGAACCCAGAAGGAGCAGTAAGAATGGAAGACCAAGAATGAAGCACTTGGATTACAAAGGGTGTAAGACAAGGATGTAGCCTTTCTCCCCTACTGTTCATTCTGTACTTCAAAAAAACAGTGGCAGAATAAAACATATGCTCAGGGGTGGGATTAAAGTTCAAGATGGAAGGATATCAATGATAAAATTCGCTCATGACACTGCTATCCTCAGTGAAAGTGAAGCAGAATTTCTGGTCACACTGAATGGAATAAAAAGTCTAACAATCAGAGAGTATGGATTAACAGTAATCTGAAGAAAAATAAAAGAAATGAGGAATGGCAAAAATAAGCTTACTGATGAAGTTGACATCAAAGTTCATGACCCCGAAGTATCCAAAGTTAAGGAATTCCAAGTTTTTCCGTGTTCAGAGGTTGGTGATTCCACACCTTTATATTCAATTAATGAAAAGCCACTCCAATTTGTAATACAACCTGTAGTAAGTCCACAACCAGTTTCAGCCTTCACATCAGGCCATTTTTAAGAGGATCTGAAAATTATGCTGTAGGGAATGAATGTCTTTTGACATTGATTCTCTAGAGCAAAATTTTCAGATGCACTTGTAAATGGCCTGATGTAAAGGCCAAAAATGGTTGTGGACATAATAACATTTTTATTAGCAACTAAATTGGCTTTTCATTTAGTAAGGAAATCTGCTAACTACAAAGCAAAATACAGGAATTCTGCTAACTACAAAGCAAAATAATGTATGACAGATGAAGCAAGCAGGGCATAAAAAGCAAACTAGCAAAGGAAAAGAGGGCATTCCTGGCAAAGGATGTCTGCTAGTATCAAACATTGGCCTTAATCTGAGGGAGAAATTCTTTGTATGTATGTCAGGGGCATAGCATTATGTAGAAGTGAAGCATGGACTGTGCTGGAAACAGAGAAGAGAACTGAAGCATTTTATATGTGGTGTTATATTCCTGGCCAAGAGAAGTCTGCTAGCATCAAACAGAGGAAGCAATTTCTCAGAATATACGTTTGGAGCACAGCATTCTATGGTAATGAAACATGTACTGTGGTGACACCAATACAGAACACAATTTAAGCATTTGAGAAGTGGTGCTACAGACAATTTTTGAAAATTAAGTGGACTGATAAGGTAAGGAATGAGGAGGTTCTCTGCAGAATCAGTGAGGAAAACATGGACAAAAGAAGGGTTGGTTAAGACATCAAGGAATAACTACCATGGTACTAGAGGGAGCTGTAGAGTGTAAAAGCTGTAGAGAAAGACAGAGACTGGAATACATCCAACAAATAACTGAGGACATAGGTCACAACTGCTGCTCTAAGATGAAAAGGTTTGCACAGGAGAGGAATTCATGGTGAGTTTCATCAAACCAGTCAGAAGACTCATGACTAATATATAAAAAAAAAAAAAAAAGAATGCTGAAAATTTGGTGGACTGACAAGATACCAAAGGAGAAGGTCCACAGAACTGAAGAGAATAGAAATATGTGGAGACCACTGACAAGAAGCAGGGAAAGATTGATACGACATGGATTAGACATCAGGAAGTAATGTCCATAGTACTAGATGGAGAAGTAGAGGGTAAAAACTGTAGGGAAAGATAAAGATTCAAATACATCAAACTAATCGAGAATCACTGACTTCAACAAGTGTTAGCAAAAAGTTGCTTTTTGAATTGAGAGTAATCTGTAGAGAGTAATAATAAGTAAATGATAAAAAGCTGTAGACCTATTATGCTGCCGTGGGGCACAACTGATGTTCTGCTTGTTTCTGTTGAAGTAATAGTTATCTGTAGTGTTACAGTTTAAGCCTTGTTTGATTAAAATTACTTTTAAGATACTGTTGAAACTTAGTGAAGAAATATGCTGAAAGAGAAACATACATTGCATACAATGTACAGCATTATATCAGTGTTGCTTCTCTCTCTCTCTCTCTTTCTCCCCCCCCCCCCCCCTCCTCCCTCTCTTCATCTCTCTCTCTCTCTCTCTCTCTCACTCTCTCTCTCTCCCCCCCCCCCCCTTCCCCTCCATTTTTTTGGATGCACTAAAATCCTTACCACTTGTTCACTATCATTTCACTTTCAAATTTTAATTTTTCATTGTCAGGGATGCTAGACTCTGAGAAGCTCATCTGTAGAAACCAGCACAGTTTTAGGAAACAGCAGTCATGCGAGACACAGCTGGCTCTCTTTGTGCATGATATACAACAAGCTCTAGATACCGGCTCCCAGGTTGATGCCATATCCCTCGACTTTCGAAAGGCATTCGACTCAGTTCCACACTGTCACTTGCTCCAAAAAGTGTGTGCTTATGGTCTATCTGATGACATATGCAGTTGGATAGAAAGATTTTTAACAGACAGAGAGCAGTATGTTGTCCTGAATGGGGAGACTTCAACAGAAACAAGCAGAACATCAGTTGTGCCCCACGGCAGCATAATAGATCTACAGCTTTTTATCATTTACTTAAGCAATCTAGATGATGGTATTGACAGCAGCATTAGAATGTTTGCTGATGATGCTGTAGTATACAGGAAAGTAGTATCACATGAAAGTTGTGAACAAATCAATGAGGTTTTCCAGAAAACAAATGCTTGGTGTAACGACTGGCAGTTATCTCTCAATATTAGTAAGTGTAACCTACTGTGTATAACAAAGCAAAAATCCCCATTAACGTACAAGTACAAAATAAATGCCCAGTCTTTGGAAGTTGTAACTTCTATCAAGTATCTGGGTGTGACTATTGGAAATGATCTCAAATGGAACAATGAGATTACACAACTAACAGATAAGGTGAACCCTAGATTGTGGTTTATTGGTAGAATCCTGAAGCAATGCAGTCCTTCAACAAAGGATATTGCTTACAATACTTTAGTTCGTCCAGTCTTACAATATTGTTTGTCTGTATGGGACCCTTACAAGTTGAGTCTGATTCAAGTGATTGAGAAGGTCCAAAGAAGAGTGGCAAGATTTGTGACAGTTACATTTAGCCATCATAAGAGCATTACAAATCTCACAGAGAGTTTGAAGTGGGACACACTTGCAGATATACGACATGCTAAAAGGAAGGGGCTGCTCACTAAATTCCAAAATCCAATCTTCGACGAGGACGTAGAGCATATATTATTACCAACAACTTTCATATTGCACAATGATAAGGGAAACCAGAGCTTGTACTGAGGCATTCAGACCGTCATTTTTTCCTTGCATGATCCGAGAGTGGAACAGAGGGGGAAGGGGGGGGGATATGACTTTGGCACAAATAGTGCCCTCTGCCACACACTGCTAGGTGGCCTGCGGAGTATACATCTAGATACGTAGATGTAGAAGAGAGCTACTGGAATCTCAGATTAAAGGGCACTGGGGATCAGCCGATGCTCACAAAGCCTTCACACATATCTGGACTGTGGAACTATACAACTATCAGAAAGAGAGAGAGAGAGAGAGAGAGAGAGAGAGAGAGAGAGAAACCACAACTTTCAATGCCACTGATTCCATGGCACATTCCTCACAATCTTTCATAATGAAGCATCAATAACAGGTGACAACAGGTTCCCCATCGTAACTTCAATAGATGACAATGGGTTCCCCATTGTAACTCCATTTGTCTGTTCATGTACTGGTTATTGAATGAAAGTAAGCAGATGTCAGTGCAAGTTGTAACAGGTTCATTAATTCAACACCAAACCCAACCTCAATTAACTGTAATGAATCAGGCAGAGGAATGCACATGAAGAGAGAGTCAACATCAAAAGTTACTAAAATAGCCCCTGGTATTTATCCAATCTTGTTGTCTTATCAGAGCTACTTTTGAGATTGTTACAGGTGTAGTTCACTGTGTCTGCTGAATTTATGTTGCAGTTTATTAGACTTGTCTGGTAAATACAGGGTTATTACAAATGATTGAAGCGATTTCACAGCTCTACGATAACTTTATTATTTGAGATATTTTCACAATGCTTTGTACACACATACAAAAACTCAAAAAGTTTTTTAGGCATTCACAAATGTTCGATATGTGCCCCTTTAGTGATTCGGCAGACATCAAGCCGATAATCAAGTTCCTCCCACACTCGGCGCAGCATGTCCCCATCAATGAGTTCGAAAGCATCGTTGATGCGAGCTCGCAGTTCTGACACCTTTCTTGGTAGAGGAGGTTTAAACACTGAATCTTTCACATAACCCCACAGAAAGAAATCGCATAGGGTTAAGTCGGGAGTGCGTGGAGGCCATGACATAAATTGCTGATCATGATCTCCACCGTGCCGAAAATTCAAAGCGTTTGACTTTGTCATCGGGCGTCAGGGCTTGTAGCAATTGTAAACAGTAAGGCTTCTGCTTTAGCCTTTTTCGTAAGATTTTCCAAACCATCGGCTGTGGTACGTTTAGCTCCCTGCTTGCTTTTATTCGTCGACTTCAGCGGGCTACGCGTGAAACTTGCCCGCACGCGTTCAACAGTTTCTTCCCTCACTGCAGGCCGACCCGTTGATTTCCCCTTACAGAGGCATCCAGAAGCTTTAAACTGCGCATACCATCGCCGAATGGAGTTAGCAGTTGGTGGATCTTTGTTGACCTTCGCCCTGAAGTGTCGTTGCACAGTTATGACTGACTGATGTGAGTGCATTTCAAGCACGACATACACTTTCTCGGCTCCTGTCGCCATTTTGTCTCACTGCGCTCTCGAGCGCTCTGGCGGCAGAAACCTGAAGTGCGGCTTCAGCCGAACAAAACTTTATGAGTTTTTCTACGTATCTGTACGTATCTGTAGTGTGTCGTGACCATATGTCAATGAATGGAGCTACAGTGAATTTATGAAATCGCTTCAATCATTTGTAATAGCCCTGTAGTGTGCATATAAGACTTTTACAACTTTTTGTATTTGTATTTCTACGCTCACATATCTTCATTTAATATAGTAATAATTTATTTTTCGCTGTCCATGTTAAATTGCAGATTTAATTTCAATCCACAACATTGCATGTGAAGCCACATTTTTTTCCCTTTGGATCTGATTTTGCAGAGATTATGAGATACACAGATTTATGTTTCACACAAATGGTTCCTTTAGAGGTTCATTTTTTGTAGTAGCATTATTTGTATCCTTCTGTTTGAACATTATCTACAGACAATGTTGATGCTATACTTCCTTTTCAGATTCAAACTTATATTTTTTTAGTCACTTTGTTAATTATAGGCATTTTGATATGAAATGTGTTTTTTGATAATAATTCACAATCATAATTTTACAAATACAGCACACTTCCAAACTATTGCTGATAATATTTTTAAAACTAAGACTCCCACTGTTAATATTCAGAGTAGACAACATGGTGACTGTGTCTGTACATTACCCACTTCTTTTGTTAATTAGTCAATTTCTGTACTGAGAAAATAATTTTCACCAGTTATGCTTACACATAATAGTGATAGTTCAAGTTTTTCACTTTCGTTGTTTACTTAACATTTTTCTGCACCATGAAATGTATGTGCCACTATCTCCATGAATCCCTTCACTGAGGGATCAATGTTTCCACAACAAAAATGAAAAATACTATTAAATAGCACACAGATAATATTATTAAAAGACACCTCTAATAAAACAAGAACAAAAAACACATCATGCCTGAGCCATCCACTTCTTTTCTGTGTTTAGAATCTATTGGCAATGAAGCCCTTTGTGTTAACTGATGGCTATATGATAACAGCAGACAGAAAAAATGAAGGACTAGTAAAAAAAAGTGTTGTAAAAATACTTAATAGCAAGATAGTTTGCATCCATCAAATAAAACACATTAGTTTTCATATCTACCCTACTTTCCTTGTTAAATGCCCTTTGCATCACAACTTTGGGCTTTATAGCAGGTGGATCTATCATGATTCAGGCTACCTCATTAAATTTGAGGACTGTTAAAAAATTCCAGAACTTTGTCCACAAGAATTTTCTATGCTTAACTTTTACTTTTTGTGCCTGATCTCCTTTGAAATATTCTACTCCACAGTTGATACACCAGTCCCAATGTCATTTCCACTGCCAGATGCAGCCTTGGTATGCCTCTTGCTGGTTCATGTGAAGCACAGTCTGCGAATTTTTTTTATCTTGTCTATTGTTGCAAATCTTCATCCTTTCTGCAGGGTTTTCAACTTTGGAAATAAAAAAAAAAGGTCCACATGGGCCAGGTCTGGAGAGTACAGAGGATGAGACAGCACAGCTATTTCATTTTCTGTGCAATAGTTGTGGCCAGAAGGTATGAATGTGTGGGTGCACTATTGTGGTGCATGGGACATGGATTGTCTCACCACATTTCAGGCCGTTTCCTTCTCACATTTTCTCACAGGTGTCACAATACATCCCAATAGTACCATCAATTAACTGTGTGCCCTTGTGCTACAAATTCATGATGAACTAATCCTTCAAAGTCAAAGACGCTATCAGCATGACTCTGACATTTGACCTGACATCATGAGGTTTCTTTTGTCGTGGAGAATCTTTCCCGACCTATTGTGAAGATTGAACATTGGTGTCAACATCACAACCATAGGTTTACGTCTCATCACTAACTATGATCTCTCAAGGAACATCTCATTCTCATTTGTGAATCCAAAAGCTTCACTCATGAGCCAAGGGACAAACTTGGCGGCAACATGATGCATTACAAGATGCTGTGTCAGGATTTCATGACATGATCCAACTGAAATGTTATGGTCTTCTGCAGTCTCTCAGACAGTCAGTCTTCAATTGTCATACAAACTTTCATTAGCATTCGTGACATGAGCGACATCGGTAGATGTCGAAGGGTGTCCTGAACAAGGATCACCTTTAACTTCCATCTGGCCATTTTTAAACCATATGTACCATTTGTAACACTGAGTAAAGCTTAAGCACTCATCACTGTAGACTTCCTGCATCATTTGGTGTGTCTCATAAGTTTCATGCAAAATTTAATGCAGACACTTTGCTCCTCTAACTCTGCCATCTAAAAATTCACAAACTGTGTGACATAGCATTCCACTCAGTACAGCATTGAACCGTAACTAACAGACATATAACAATGAAACTTTCAGCAGTTACACATTAAACACATGCATGTGTATGGATGCCAAATGCATTTAGCTCCAATGTGCCATTGCCTCAAAATTACGAATGTTCTGGAATTTTTTGAACAGCTCTCGTATAAAAATAATGAAATGAGTTCATTCATTTGCCTAAATCACTGTGCATGTAAAATTATCTTTGTCCTTTTGTCTCCCTGCAGTTCATTAGAGATGTGCACTAAAATTTGCGCTATTATATTCTATTATTCTTTGCAATGCATTTTGCATAACTCGTTTCTTTCTTAAGGGGCTCCGGAACGCCCTATACTTGCAATGTTAAAATAACGCTTATAAATTACATCTTTCCTCACAAAGTATTTGAGGTAGGAAATTGAACTTTTTACAGATTATTTATTGGAATATGGGCTACAACTTAACACAGGGATTTTACAAAATTTTAGTTCAGTTATTAAAGATGATTTTTTTTCAATTGTAATGAAAATTCACAACATTTTTTTGCAATTTTTTATTTATATATTCAAAAATATACAGTTTTTTGGAAAAAGGCTGTGTTAAATTATGCAGAAGGTACTGTGTAACATTTACTGAAAGTCTGAAACAAATATGTTTGGAAGATCCTTAGAAAACATGTAATTAGTATGAGAAAATAAAAGTTTTGGGAATCGAGCGACAAAGATTGGATTAACTTTTTAGTGCATTCCAGGTCCATAGGATGGATTATCTTCATCCTCTGCAAACTCCTCCTCCAGCTTCCTCTTGTTCCTCCTCCTGTTTACTCTTTCTTGTATTTCTAGACTCTTTACAGCCCTGTCTGCAGCCCGAAGGCGTTCCTTGTCTAAAGCAAGCATCGCTTGTTGTTGTGTTCGTAGATTTTGCTACCATTTTCTTCAGTTGCAGTTACTGCAACACTGTTCTAAACGGTGGTCATGTATGAACACTTATGACATTTCAGTTGTATTTCACTAGCAAGTCCTACGTGCTTTATTATGGAGAGTTCCAGACCAACTTCACTACAATGAATACATCTTACACAGTTTGAAAAAATTCCTTTGAGAACCGACATATCAAATATTTCATTCACATCCGATTCGCCCATAAAACATTCATAGTTTTCACTCATTGAACCAAGCTTCTTCTGTGAAGTATCTTTCCCACTTTGACTGCTATGGGCAGGTGTACTTGAGAGGTTAGGTTCACTCCCTTGGTTATCGTCTTTATTGTTTAGAGTAATAACACATACCTTTGGCTTTCCAACATTTCTCCTTTTCTTAAAAGCCTTCAGAGGATTTCTAATAACTTTACTTTTACTCATTATTATACTTCAACAAAACAGAGACTCAAGAAACAGAATTAATTACGAATATTTTCGAGATAACGACAGAGTAAATAAACACAAAACAATCGACAATCACACCAGCGATATATATTGAACCATCACAGGTTAGCCACAACACATACTTTATCTCACATCACTAAAATGTACCTGATGAACACGGACGTTAATAATAACACCATTTGACAGCAGCTTAACAGCGCCACAGTGGGTCACGCCCATGTAGAACACATTTCAAAAAAAATTTAAAAATAGTTGTAGTCTTCGGAATTGAATAAATTATATATCTATAGGTCTGCAGATTCAGAAAACGCAAAAAAGTAAAAATTGAACTTTTCATGATTTTGAGCCTTTCCGGAGCCCCTTAAACCAGGGTTCCCACTTTATTTCTCACACATCAGTTTATTTTATATTAATTATTAATGTATCATGCTTTTTGAGCCATTTAAGACATGATAACTTTGTCATCCCTTGGTAGGATGCTATGGCATTTAAAAATTAAAATCCGAAAAATGTGAATATTCAAAATGTATATTTTCATGCTGTAAATAGGCATTTTGTGCGTAAAAGGAGTCAGATAATTTATGTTTAGTTTTATACACGAGATAAAACTTAACTTGGGTAAAATGGACGTTATAGTATCCTGAACCGAATATTAAAACCACAGTCGTAAAGTAGTTAAAATCTGTTTACACTGTGGGCAAACTTAGCAGATATAGTAATTTAATGAAAATTTATAGTGCATGACTGGTGAAGAGAATTTACACAAAAATTAGTAAGACTTGGGTGTCAGAAGATACATTGAAAATTTTGAACTTAGTTTTGCATTTGAATGGCTTCCCCTGGACACAATATAATTTGCAGAAAATATTAAAATTATTTCACAGCTATGGGATAGGTTCTTCTTAGTACTTTATAAAAGTGATTATATAGAGAATGACACTGGGACTAAGGCAAGAGAGAAGTAGATGCCATTTAGCAGGCAACCATGAAGAAATCATAAGATTCAGGTAGGCTAGGAAGAAGGATTCAGTTCGTTTCTTTATTAACCACTTATAGTGTAATAGGTTTGGACATTAATAACAATTTTTACATAGAAGAAACATTCTTAAATACTAATGTCAATAGTTTTGATTTCAAATGGCTATGATATCCTGTAAAATACATGTTTTGGTAAGCAGTCATAAATCTTAACTTTGAAAATATTATAAAACAGGGACTGTGCATATATCAGAAGTTTAATGAAACATTTTAAATCTGTTATTTTATGTTAGTTTGCAGTTTATGTGCCGGCCGCGGTGGCCATGCGGTTCTGGCGCTGCAGTCCGGAACCGCGGGACTGCTACGGTCGCAGGTTCGAATCCTGCCTCGGGCATGGGTGTGTGTGATGTCCTTAGGTTAGTTCGGTTTAAGTAGTTCTAAGTTCTAGGGGACTTATGACCTAAGATGTTGAGTCCCATAGTGCTCAGAGCCATTTGAACCATTTGCAGTTTATGTCAGCCTGTTTCTTGGCATATTGAAATCTTGTTTGAGTTTACTGTTGTGAAGGCATATATTCTCTCTGGTATTGCTCTCACTTAAAGCCACTTTTGACATTAAGCAATGCTGTACAGATGTATAGGTTTACAACTGTCACTATACAGGGCTTGATAAAGAGGGGTTAGGTTTTATTTTACTCATTACTCTGATTACTTTCTTTTCAATGTTCAGATTTTCACTGACATAACAAGAATGTCACCATATCAGTATGACATAGGAAATTTTTGACAGGAAAAGGCCAAGCTATGCTATTTTCAGATATTCTTTTGTGTGACTGCATCTGTCAGTTCCTGCATGAGATGGCACACACTTGTTATTATCTTGCAGACATGGCTAACATGTTCCTCCCTGTTTCATCTGGAATCAATGTAAAACCATAACAATTTTACTGATTTACTTTCTAGAGTTTTAGTTAAACCCAGAAATGGTTCAAATGTTTTACCAGAACTACAAAGATTCAAAGAAAATCTGCATAACACACTACTGAATTAGCTCCTACATGTTAAGGTCAATTATTAACGTCAATGATGAACAGAAAAAGATCACACATTTCCTTCAGAGAAGAACATAAATTTTTTAATGAGATGAACTGTCTCTTGTTGTTTAAATAGGTCTTGATTATAGCTAAAGGTGGGTTTTGCATGGCATAAAATTCCAGTTCTGGAAGTAGGGTGTCAAAGGATATACAGTCAAAGGCTTTGCTGAGATTATACAGTACAACAGATACCAAAGCTTTATTTTCATATGCAGGTACCATCTGGTTAACAATAGCAGTGACAGAAGGGAGAACTGATAGAGGTACTCAAAGTACCCTCCGCCACACATCGTCGGGTGGCTTGTGGAGTATGGATGTAGATGTACATGTAGACAGCAATAATGGTATTTTTACCATGTTGGAATTAAAACTATCTGTTGGAGAGGAGATCAAAGAAGTTATTTAGTGGGTTGTACATAAGTAACCCAAAAACTTTGGAGAAAATAGGAGCAGCAGTAATTGGTCATTAGTTTTTGAACAGATTCTTATCTCCCTTTTTAAAGGTTGATATAACTAACAGTTTTGGGTTCATCAGGGACAACTCCTGATTCTAAACATGTTCTTCTGGAGTTGGAGAACCCTGACATAGCTTTTATAATACCTTTGGGGGTGACAACATTCCAGTGGAAGGCAAACCTTCTGTGTGGCTCAGTACAAAGCAGATCTAATGCACATCTGCCATTTTCCTTGATTTTGTTTTCCATCACGCTAACTGAAGTTAGAAAGTACTCGTTTACTCCTTTTGGGTCCCATACTGCATCTTGTGAGTGGAAATGGAAATTTTCTTGATTGATATGGCATAAGCATTTATTGGGTGCACCTCTTAAATAATATTCACGAGTTTGTCTTTATTTCACATTCATAAGCTCCAATTACCTTCCGACACACTTCTTCACCTTGTTTGTCTAAATCAATAACAGAATTAAATATACAATATTACTGAGTTGGTAGATAATATTACATATTAAAATGTCATACCATAAATTGATATTAATGGAAATACCAAGATGCAATAAAATTAAATGTTGGAGGATTGATCATTACTAATAGAATAGACAAGCCACCTATCAGCAGACAAGCATAATATACAAGGGATGATAATGTAATAAGCTTTTAGATAAAGAGTATCTTCAGCTAGCCAACCCCCCCCCCCCCCCCCCATCCCAACCTAACCCTCTTAATTCCTCTGCACATCCACAAACTTTGCGTTTTTCCGTTTCATTCCCCCCCCCCCCCCCCCCCCAAATTGCAGTATCATAAAAATGATGCTGACTTAATTCAATACTAACAGTAGGGAAATAAGATAGGAGTGGAGTCTGAAGGAGTTTAATAGCTAACTGGGATGATCACTGGTGCATTAGATGTATCCAAAAAAATTTTTTTAAAGACAACAGATACTTAAGAAAAAAATTTTATTTAAAATTATATTAATAAGAAATAAGTAAAAAAAAAATACTGGTGAAAGATGAATTCAGCTAACTTACCAGTACACTGCCTAAGAAATTCATCATACTGGAAGCCCGGCATACATTTTATTTCACATTCATAAGCTCCAATTACATTCCGACACACTTCTTCACCTTGTTTGCATCCATGGATGTTTTCCATACACTCATCAACATCTGCACAGAATGACATGAATACTTTGAAATAGCAAGATCAACATTTGCTCCACTGTTCCAATATACTGGTACTGTGGAAATTAACTCCATGCTCAATAAATCAATTTGTACATGGGTATACTGTGTAAAGTTGTTTACCATACACTGAGGTGAGAAAAGTCATGGAATACCACCTAATATTGTGTTGGATCGCCTTTTGCCCAATGTAGTGCAGCAACTCAATGTGGCAGGGACTCAACAAATTGTTGGAAGTCCACTGCAGAAATATTGAGCCAGTCTTCCTCTATAGCCGTTTATAACTGCGAAAGTGTTGCCAGTGCAGGATTTTGTGCATGAGCTGACCTCTCAAATATAACCCATAAATGTTGAATGGGATTCATATCAGGTAGTCAGGGTGGACAAATCAATTGCTTTAACTTGAATTTTCTTTGAACCAGTTGTGAAAAACTGGGGTCCAGTGACATGGCGCACCACACTCAAGCCCTACTATCAGCTCTTACCATCTGTAACCAGAACTCATCTGACCATGCCATGGTTTTCCAATCATCTATGGTCCAACTGATGTGGCTCATTAAAGTCAGATTTCACCACACTGTCCTAACAGATATATTCTTCATACATCCCAGACTAATTTCTATGGTTATTGTATGGAGTCTTGCTTGTCTATTAGCAGTGACTACTCCACACAAACACCACTGCTCTTGGTTGTCAAGTGAAGACCATCAGCCGCTGTGTTGTCCATGGTGAGAGGTAATGTGTGGATTTGGTGTACTTGGCACACTCTTGACACATTGGATATCAGAATACTGAGTTCCCTAACGACTTCCAAAATGGAATGTCCCATGTCCCTAGCTCTGACTACTATTCCTCATTCAGAGTCTGTTAATTCACAGTGGGTCACCATAATCACACTGGTAACCTTTTCAAAATGGTTCAAATGGCTCTGAGCACTATGGGACTTAACATCTGAGGTCATCAGTCCCCTAGAACTTAGAACTATTTAAACCTAACTAACCTAAGGATATCACACACGTCCACGCCTGAGGCAGGCTTCGTACCTGCGGCCGTAGAAGTCGTGCGGTTCCGGACTGAAGCACTTACAGCCGCTCGGCCACTGCGGCCAGCTGTAACCTTTTCATATGAATCACTTGAGTACAAATGACAGCTCTGCCAATGCACTGTCCTTTTATACCTATTCAATACTACCATGATTTGTATATGTGAATATTGCTATACCATGACTTTTGCAACCTTTGTGTATAGCTACAAGTCATGACCAAGCACTGTATCTTTTCATGTTGATGGAGTAATATACAATGGAAAGAGACAAGATATTCCTTACTGTGTTACCATTATAAGATCATTTTCCATTTACCTTCAAGTGACATGAAGCCACTGGAAACATGAGCCTAGATGTCCCACAAGAATTGACTGAAATTCTCTGTAATTAACTTTGGCCACTAAGTGTCAAGAACTGTAATACTGTTTGGATATCTATGTGATGCTGAAAGTGTAAATTTTAACCACAAACATTTAATAAATAATTACTCTTCAGAAATGATGGTTTTTGTGAGGTATTTATGCTTCAGAAAACTGGCATAACCAAAAAATACCTGAAGAATTAAAAAGTACGTCAGCTCTGACTCAACGGGCACACAAAATCTATATATGTAGACAGGAAAAAATCATTTATTTGTATGGAAAATTTCTGCATAAGTATTTACATATTTTTGTGGAATTTTTTGATGATACAGTGTTAATTTTCTGTGAGCCTATTTGTCTCTATTGTTCTTTATATTTGGCTTTTTTCATTGTTTCTCTGTGTTATATTTAGCAGGAGTATCAGATGGCTACCAACAGACTGAATTAATCTGCAAATTAGTTTGCCCAGATTTCTCAACAGTTTCACAGCAATACTGTGTTCTGTTGATGGGGAGTGTGGATACTACTCTTTAAATTACAATGGAGAATATTTGAGGTTGATGGTCTCTCTCTCTCTCTCTCTCTCTCTCTCTCTCTCTCTCTCTCTCTCTCACACACACACACACACACACACACACACAGAGAATGATTTAATAATACAACAGGGGTATATTTAACATTATGATGAGTTCATCTATAAATATGAGACAAATTGAAATATGGTTGTAAGTAATTATGACACACTATAAAACAATGGCTATAGTAATCTTGATTCAGTGTAGTGAATCTAAGGGAGATAGAAACATATTGGTAATGTGTGTAATCTAAATCTACAAGTGTTACAAAAAAGTATAAATAGATGCACAATGAACTAGCAATCAAATGTCCCTCTTTAGAACAATTAAATCTCATTGGTATAATAAAATCACTTTAAGGGATATAATCACTTTAAGGGATATCAACTATTAGTCATCTCTACAAAATGTATCACAGTACCATTACTTTGACGTCAATTAGTTATTTCATTATCATTTCCATCACATTGTTTGGGCCTCATTTTGTTACCAGTGGCAAACATTTTAGTTCTTCTTTTCCCCAATAGTGCTTTTGTGTTTGACTATTAGAAACCAAAAAGAAACAGTTTATTCCAAGAGGGTATCATCTGTCTTTCTCACAATTAATAATGAATTCCACAAATGAGCACGAAACTATAGGATAACAGATAGACTGATTGAAAGATATGAGTATCATTGCAATGGTTTAACTTGTGAAGCAACAGTGCAATTTAAAGTCACTCTAAATATCAATTGGACCGGGGGAATCTAATGTAGATGAAAACACTGGCTGAAATTATTGTAAAAAATAGATGTATATGGGTGGGATGATGGCAAATTTCTTTACTATATATGTGTAATATTGTGACACCATGCAAATTTAGTAATTCATCTCTGTAAACATAAATCAGTGACAGCACTATTAAGAATAACAACATGTAAAAATTCTTTATGCATGAATGCAATGACTATATAGCATTTGTGAAAATTTTTCTCACACTCAGTTATGGTTAAACAAGGTACTGCACTTTCCATTATAGCATTTATTACAGGGAAAGACTTATTCCAATTATAAATTAACTTACCCTTCCTGTAGGTGGTGTGTTAGTAAAGCAGAGCAGCTTTGTCCATGATAGGAGGCAGATAAGGAGTAATTGCTGCAGACTGAAGGCAGTAGATGTAAATAAAAAAGTACATATTCTTCAAAAGAGTTACAAAGCTTCCAATACTTTGGTTTAATGTTCAGTAATAATTAAAAAAAAATATTATGCTAGATGTTAAATAATTACTTTACTTGCAGAAAAGTAAAATTCTTCATTAATTTGCATTTATGATATAAATATGTTAGTTACATGCAATAGAAGTGCAGCAAAACAGAAAGAAGTTATGATTTTTAAAGAAATATTCAAAAATCAATCAAGTAATTTTACACACACCATGCCTAATACTGAACATTTACATGCACATACCTTGAACTAACACAAACTCATAATTAGACTTTCCCCCGACATGCATTAGTCAAGGATTAAAGAAAAAAATACTGGGAAACAAAACAACTGTTTCCAATAATTATTCCTCAATGGATCACTTGTACTCTCCTATGGCAACATATACTCTCTTATGCCAATATAATCAAAATTTAGTACATGTAAAAATAATAGCAGCCATTTTCACTCAGCATTATTCCTGAAAAAATATTCTGATTCAAGCAGTTAATCACTGTGTGAGCATATACTGTCAAACAGTTCATAGTTAAGGAGCTATCATTCTCACTGAAGCATTCAGTGAATATTTGTGCTACCATTATCAGGTGATGCCAACAAAATCATGCTGCAAATTTGCTATTAATGTACTAGTCATTCTTCTTCACTTCCATCAGTGACTGCTTCGTTAGCACCATAACTTGCTGATATTATAAACAAAATGCTTTCTGAGTACAAATTTGTTGTTGTTTCACATGTTGGGTGGACCATGATTCATAAATGTACAAACTCTTATTTTGATGATGGAAATTTCAGGATGGAATCAACAACAAAAATGAGTAAAGGCAACCAATCACCCACTGATTATTGGCTCACAAACTGAAGTATTTGTTTCTTGTACAGAAGGGGGTAAAGTATGCTAGCACTAAAATCTTCAACACATTGTATAGTGATATTAAATGCCCGAGAGGTAATATGTTTTTGTAGAAGACTTTTCTGCAGAAACAAATAAAATCTGTTGAGAGTATGGTACTGAAAATTCTTGTCAAATGTAAGTAATTTAGGAGTGAAGTCAACAACTTCTGGATTAGTAGAGACATGAATAAGACTGAAAACTTTGCTAGTTTTTTGGCCTAATCCTTATTCAAGCTAAAGTGTGTGTGTGTGTGTGTGTGTGTGTGTGTGTGTGTGTGTGTGTCTGTGTGTGTGTGTGTGTGTGTACATGCACCCCTCCACTCCTCCCGTATTGTACAGCTACATTGTGCAGCTTGGCAGATAGACTAGGGTGTGGGGTTGTATCAGACAGTTTGTGTGTGTGTGTGTGTGTGTGTGTGTGTGTGTGTGTGTGTGTGTGTGCACATTTGTGTGCATGTGTTACTCTAGTTTGACAAATAATTAGTCAAAAAACTACTGAAGTTTTCAGTCTTGTTTGTGTGCCCATCAACAACACAACATCTATGCTGTTCTGTAAATTCTTATCTGTACCCAAAATTACTTTTGTTTAAAACCTGTTAACTGTATCCCTCATGTGCTAATAGCATTTAAGAGAAGAGTTTATTAAGTTAATATTAAAATGTCTAACTTGAGAACTTCACTTAATTATTCATTTATTTTCTAACCTTCTAAGCTAATATTGCCAACAATATTTTTGTGCGAGAGACTTACAGAATCATGGTGAATCTGCTACTTTTTGTAATTTTCTCCTGATTACTACTACTGCACTCTTGTATTGGAACTATTAATATACTGTAAATGTATCTATATTCTACATATTGATTGCATATGTATATGTCTCTTTTTTACATGTACTAAGATTATATTTTATGTATTGATTTGTTGCACATCCAGATAACTAGTTCATACTTATGAATCTATGGAATGCATAAACCAATTTTAAAAACAATAAAGAAATAAAAAAAAAAAGAAATGTGTGTGCTGTTGCCTTTTCTAATTTTTGTTTGATGTGTGATTTTCAGAGTTTTCCGTGCTGGATTTAAGGTGACACTTGTGCTTGTCAAACATACCTTTGGTGATATTAATTTCCTCTCTGCCCTTGATGAGAATCACTGAAATCTGTTACTACGACAAGGGACATTCAGCCAGTTGCATGGCAAGGAAGGCCAACTTTAACTGTAGGACTTTGTAAGTGTGTGTGTGTAAATTGGAAAAATTGAGCTGTGATTATAAGGTTTATTTTTATGTTTTTAGCCACTGTCCAGTGTCTTGGATACAAAGTGTGTGTTATCATAATTCAATGCATTATTTACACAGTAGTTTGCACATATGAGTGTATTTTATTTAGAAATACTGCCTCTCTCAAACTCTGCAGTATCCTCATCACCATCACACAAGCTGAGAACCATTATATTTAGTTTTGCACATGTAATCCATCAAAATAATAAGTAAGTGGTCAGCTACAAAGGCTATATTTTACATATATGTATTGACTATTTTTTAACATGGTCACAATGGTGCTAGAGGAGCAGGTGCGGATCAAATGGGGGGGGGGGGGGAAGGGGGGGGGGGGGGAAGAGGGAGGGCTCCAGGAACACCATCTCCACCCCTTCCAAAAAATTACACATTTATATTTTATATATTTCAGTTTGCAAATTTATCAGCTAACTTTTGATGAACAAAGAACATAAAAACTAAGAGTCTTAATAATTGCAGAAATTCAAGAAAACTGAACTATTTCTTAATGCAGGGTACTTTTCAGTTGTTTGCCTGTAGGCTTGTGCATGTAGATTGCCTTGGAGAAAACTTTCCAGTCAGGTAAAGTAGAGCATTCACATGCTAACTGTACCTGTTGCCAATGAGAAATTCCACATGGTTTGTGAGTACACAAGTAGAGCCGACAAAACACAGGAAGGTGAGTGCAGCAAGACAGAAAGGTAAAACTCATCCAACAAATGAAAAATGATGGTGAGATTGCCATCACCAAATGGAGGTGGGAATAACTGAAACAAAAAGCACTCCCCGTGATTTACACACTTGCATAGCCATAATCTGCAGACCTTTATTTGCAATGGTAGTGCTAAGTAAATTGCTGTTAATGGTGAGTGCACACTTTGATTTTATGCTATACAAACTATCATATTGTGAGGAACAGTGCTGCTATAGCTCTCAACACAATTATATGACACATCAACTTCTCAAACTTTTGTATGACAACTTTTAAAATGATTTATTTTTACAAACTGTATTTTTTGGAATTTATGCTGCAGTGTTGTATTAAGCACTAATGTAAACAAATTATTATTACATTAACACCACTTTTATATCTTAGTGTTGTGAAAATCCTATTGTCTGTCGCATTGGAAAG
The DNA here is from genome assembly GCF_021461395.2 of Schistocerca americana. Lineage (NCBI taxonomy): Eukaryota > Metazoa > Arthropoda > Insecta > Orthoptera > Acrididae > Schistocerca > Schistocerca americana. Next base: position 466,986,407 of record NC_060130.1, read on the forward strand.
TGATAGTGACAAAAGATTACATTTAAGGGAGGAACAAACCAACTGTGACCCCCTTACCCCAACCAACAAACAGTGGCTCCCTACCTGTGTATCATTTTTCCTTCTGTCTCTCTCTCTCTCTCTCTCTCTCTCTCTCTCTCTCTCTCTCTCTCTCTCTCTGCAACAATGTTTTCAACCTTACTATCTGGGCATTTTTTTAACGTGGCCCTGCTGTTCCTCATTTAACCATAATACTTTATGAGACCAGGAAAAAAGATACACTCCTGGAAATGGAAAAAAGAACACATTGACACCGGTGTGTCAGACCCACCATACTTGCTCCGGACACTGCGAGAGGGCTGTACAAGCAATGATCACACGCACGGCACAGCGGACACACCAGGAACCGCGGTGTTGGCCGTCGAATGGCGCTAGCTGCGCAGCATTTGTGCACCGCCGCCGTCAGTGTCAGCCAGTTTGCCGTGGCATACGGAGCTCCATCGCAGTCTTTAACACTGGTAGCATGCCGCGACACCGTGGACGTGAACCGTATGTGCAGTTGACGGACTTTGAGCGAGGGCGTATAGTGGGCATGCGGGAGGCCGGGTGGACGTACCGCCGAATTGCTCAACACGTGGGGCGTGATTTCTCCACAGTACATCGATGTTGTCGCCAGTGGTCGGCGGAAGGTGCACGTGCCCGTCGACCTGGGACCGGACCGCAGCGACGCACGGATGCACGCCAAGACCGTAGGATCCTACGCAATGCCGTAGGGGACCGCACCGCCACTTCCCAGCAAATTAGGGACACTGTTGCTCCTGGGGTATCGGCGAGGACCATTCGCAACCGTCTCCATGAAGCTGGGCTACGGTCCCGCACACCGTTAGGCCGTCTTCCGCTCACGCCCCAACATCGTGCAGCCCGCCTCCAGTGGTGTCGCGACAGGCGTGAATGGAGGGATGAATGAAGACGTGTCGTCTTCAGCGATGAGAGTCGCTTCTGCCTTGGTGCCAATGATGGTCGTATGCGTGTTTGGCGCCGTGCAGGTGAGCGCCGCAATCAGGACAGCATATGACCGAGGCACACAGGGCCAACACCCGGCATCATGGTGTGGGGAGCGATCTCCTACACTGGCCGTACACCACTGGTGATCATCGAGGGGACACTGAATAGTGCACGGTACATCCAAACCGTCATCGAACCCATCGTTCTACCATTCCTAGACCGGCAAGGGAACTTGCTGTTCCAACAGGACAATGCACGTCCGCATGTATCCCGTGCCACCCAACGTGCTCTAGAAGGTGTAAGTCAACTACCCTGGCCAGCAAGATCTCCGGATCTGTCCCCCATTGAGCATGTTTGGGACTGGATGAAGCGTCGTCTCACGCGGTCTGCACGTCCAGCACGAACGCTGGTCCAACTGAGGCGCCAGGTGGAAATGGCATGGCAAGCCGTTCCACAGGACTACATCCAGCATCTCTACGATCGTCTCCATGGGAGAATAGCAGCCTGCATTGCTGCGAAAGGTGGATATACACTGTACTAGTGCCGACATTGTGCATGCTCTGTTGCCTGTGTCTATGTGCCTGTGGTTCTGTCAGTGTGATCATGTGATGTATCTGACCCCAGGAATGTGTCAATAAAGTTTCCCCTTCCTGGGACAATGAATTCACGGTGTTCTTATTTCAATTTCCAGGAGTGTATATGCCTCATTTTATGAGGCCTTGCAAAAGCTATACAGGCCCATTAAAACAAATGTGGCATGCTGTCTTCAGGCAGTATTTTGCTGCAAGACAATGGTTGATCAGTTCCAGCTTCATCAACTGAACAAATTCAACCAGTCAAATAGAAGTGATGGATCACATTTCCTACAGGCCACAGACAGAACCACTAGACTTCTACCTCTTCCTGGAGGTAAAACAGTAGTTGGGTGTATGGCATTTCACCTCAAATGAGAAACTGGAACACTGTAATAGCATGACTCAAAATTAGCAGCAGTTTCCCCGTTTATTTATTTACTGTTGGGACTAGGGTAAACCGTATGCCATTACAAAAAAAAGTCTCAATCAACATGGTAATGATTTTGTTGAAATATAGTCTGTACATGTAAGTAGTATAAGTACGTAAATCATTTTAGATATTCACACTTATTTTAAATTTGAACTCCACCAAAAATTGAAGAAATACTGCCTTCATATGTCAAACAATGGGATAATCTGTTGCTGAAGATCTGTGACTCAAACTCATGCTCATCATTCATGAAAGTGGCGAGATTGGACTGAGAAAATGTTGGGAATTTGTACGGGCACTGATAACCGCACATTTGAGCACCCCCCAACCCAGACATCATCATCATCATCATCACCATCATCATCAAACTCATTAAAGTTGTGTACTTTCAAAAACTGCTATATATCCAAAAAAGAAGAATCTCAGGAGTCTTTTTTATCTTCTTATTAGTGGACAGCGAAAGTGACCTTTGAAATGAGGATCTACCAAGTGCTGTGGCAAAACATACACTGCCACCGTTATTAACATGGTATAAGACCAATGTAAAAGACAAAAGCTTTTAATGTTTACCAGATCAGTTGTCACTGAAGGCTGCATTAACATGTATTTGTGTCAGTAAGAACACTGGATTTGCATTTAGGAGAGGTGTCATAAATTGTCAAAACAGGCAATTGCTAGAAAGGTTCCTTGAAAAGAACACGTGAATTTCCTTACCTACCTTCATTCTATCCAGTATGATTCATCTATAATTATCTCATCAGCCACACGACATTAAACATCAATCAACCTATAAATAGACAGCAAAACTTCACAAATGTCACTGTTCCAGTTACAACTTTCTGAGGCTGTTTGCAAGGGAATGGTCCAAATACACTTTACTGATGACATTAGTGGCAGAGATAAGTCATGCAGAACTGAAAACTTTTAAAATGTGTGCTATCGACTATGCTTAAGAACATTCAGAGTAGCAAGTCTCTGCCAAGATAGGAGTATATTGCTTCCATCACCTTGATCTCCAGTGATTGTAGGAAGCAGAGCTTAATGACAGCAGCAGAACAGAAAAATGACAGAATGTACGTACTGCCCACAAAGCAAGAGGAATTGATGTCACCAGTATCACCAGTGGGTTTTGGGATGATTTCTTTTTGTGGTTTATCGAGAGCCTCTCAAATCTTAACTATGTCTCATCACACTAAAATTGTTTGGAAGAGGTGAAAATCTTTCTTTATTTTTATTTTTGGAAAAAAATAATATCAGTCTTTTTCAGGATTAACTTAAGCAACAGATAATTTTAGAGGTCTTACCTTCACATACTGCCAACTTCTTATTGAACTTGTATCCAGCTGGACATGAAGCAGAGCAAGTGAAATTTCCTTCTGTATTTTGACATACTGGTTTATCCCCTTGGCAATTATGAAGTCCTCTCTCACATTCATTTATGTCTGGAAATTTTTGGAATATTTAACATTGATGACATTTGTTGCAACAAAGTGCTGTTTAAACTGCTATTTTCTTCTTTATTATTACCCTCTGATGAAAGTGTTCTTGAAACATATTCCAGCAAGAATTCATATATTTTCATTGTGCATCTGCTTTGGGTATAGAATACACTAAGATCAATAAGCATGTGTTCCTACACAGAGCCATGTAACAGTACATATAAACACAGATCATTAGAATATACAAGGCCTGTTACTTGCAGTAAGATGGTACTTTTCTATGTCAATCTGCTACCATTAAACTACAATATTTGTACACACAGGGACATGACAGAGACTTTGTATCAGAACCTGTACAGCCTACAGTGCTGAATATGCTTCAATGGAAAGAAATAATATTGATCACCTTAACTTGTATAGAGATATTTGTTTAGCTAGCATGCTTTATATTGAAAGCACCCTGTTAATTTTTTTCTTTTTCTTTTAAGATGGATGTGAATTATTGCCTTCTTATATTGGATAGAATATAAAATGATACTACTGTAGGGTTAACAAACCTTCTCTTAGGGTGTAACACAGTTCACCCTTTTCATATACATGGCATCATGCTAGTAATAGATGTAGGCAAACAGGTAGATTCTGTCTTATACATTTCTGAAATGTGTTTGCCACTGTACCACATCACTGGCTGCAATATAAGATCATACTGAGCATCTTCATAGATGTCTGACTGGTTCAGTTAATATGTAGTTAATAGCACACAGTTCATTATAATGGATGGAAAACATTTTTCAGAAATGAAAGTAACATCAGGTGTGCTCCATGGAAGCATAATAGGACATCTAATGATCTCAGCACACAGAAACAATTTACCAGATGGAATCAGCAGACCTATGGGATTGTTCACTGACAATGCAGTTGTCTGCAGGAAATTACCATAATTGGATGATTGTAAGGAAGAAGATAGACTTAGATGAAATTCCCTCTTGGTTTAATAACAGTTGCCCTCTTTAAATGTGGATAAATGTCACATAATACCTATTATGAAGATAAGAGAACTCAGTAGTACCCACTTACAAGATTATATATGAACATTTTCAGCATGTAAAGTTGTATAAGTAATTAGTTTTAATACTAAGAAGCAATATGAAAGGATTAACACATACAATTAGTATTAGGGTATGAATAAAAGATTTGGATTTGTTGAAGGCATTTGGGAAAGTGCAGTGCATCCATAAATGCAAAGACACTAGTGTGATCAATTCTAGAGCATTGTTACAATGTTTGAAGTTATTATCTGGTACATATCACTGCAGAAATATTCCAAGTTGCTAGGATTGTAACAGGTCAGAATAGCCCATCCGAATGTGTAAGAGATATTATCGTGGAACATACATGAGAATATGATGGCATAGATCTCACAGAAAATTGTTGGGTAAATTTAGAGAACATTTATTTGAAAAAGACCACCATCTTATACCTGACGTAGGGATCATGAGAATAAGATGAGAGAGATTAGGGCATACACAGAACCATACCGACAGTAATTTTTCTCTCACTAAATATGCAACTGAAATAGGAGAGAAAGCCAATAATACTGGAATGAAGTCCTTTTCTCTATGCACTGTAAAGTAGCTAGTGGAGTCTCTATGTGGATGTTGGCCAGTGTGCTTCAAGCTACAATAGTTAAAAAGTTGCACTGCTTCTTGTTTCCAAACTGCAGCTTTCCAAAATGCGTGTTGCAACTGAAAATTCCATAGAATGAGAAATTCATTCTGCAACACATTTTTAGAGTTAAAAATCTTGAAATTGTTGACAATCATCAAGAAATTTATGCTGTACAGAGAGCAGATTTAAAGAGTGAAGGTGTAGAGCATCAATGGTGTAATCTGTGTACAAGTGGAAGGACAAATGTTCATAGCAATAACAGCTATGGCCATCTATAGTCAACAATGAGCTGGAACAGAAAACTGACAAATGATTCATAAAAGACAGCATTTTATGTTATCTCAATTTTTGCAGATTTCTCAAGATGATTTGTATGATGTGGTGACCAACCAATTATGATAGCAAAAGTTCCCAGAATTTCCTTCTGAGAACCACAAGACTCACAGTACAACTGTTTCTCTGAACCAACTTTTTTGTTATGATGCAAAAGGTGAAGTTCTGTTGAATGGAAACTTGATTGGAGATGAAACTGAAATGTTTCTCATGCTAACACAGAGACAAAAGAGGAGTCAAGGATGTGGGTCATACTGTCTCACCCAACAAATCAAAGCAGTATGCAAACTCTGTCACCCAGAAAGGTTATAACTATCATTATGGGAAGTAAAAGGAATCTTCTTAGTGTATTTCATGAATTTTGTAAGGGTAATCATTACTGAAGCCTACTGTTAGACATGAGTAAAACTTATAGGAGCCATTCAACACTATAATGTTTAGCTACATTCTCGCCAGCAAAGACAAAAACTGTTGCATCAGTTCAAACGAAACATTAATTTCAGACAACAGAATTTTATGTTATATGCAATACATGCTTAAATCTGAATGATAATTGTGTAGAAAAGTAGTGTACTTTTAAGATTTTCTAATACATTTTCTTTAACAATTCCAGTATTTTATTTATTGCCTAATGGGAGTTACTTTCGAGATAGCCTTCATGGCAGATAAACCGCAACTTCTGAAGAGCTTTGATTATGAAACTTACTGGCAGATTAAAACTGTGTGCCTGACCAAGACTCGAACTCGGGACCTTTGCTTTTCACGGGCAAGTGCTCTATCATCTGAGCTACCGAAGCACGACTCACGCCCGGTCCTCACAGCTTTACTTCTGCCAGTATCTCATCTCCTACCTTCCAAACTTTACAGAAGGTAGGAGATGAGATACTGGCAGAAGTAAAGCTGTGAGGACCGGGCATGAGTCGTGGTTCAGTAGCTCAGATGGTAGAGCACTTGCCCGCGAAAAGCAAAGGTCCTGAGTTCAAGTCTCCGTCGGGCACACAGTTTTAATCTGCCAGGAAGTTTCATATCAGCGCACACTCCACTGCAGAGTGAAAATCTCATTCTGGAAACATCCCCCAGGCTGTGTCTAAGCCATGTCTCCACAGTATCCTTTCTTTCAGGAGTGCTAGTTCTGCAAGGTTTGCAGGAGAGCTTCTGTTAAGTTTGGAAGGTAGGAGATGAGATACTGGCAGAGGTAAAGCTGTGAGGACCAGGCGTGAGTCGTGCTTTGGTAGCTCAGATGGTAGAGCACTTTCCCGCGAAAGACAAAGGTCCTGAGTTCGAGTATCGGTCGGGCACACAGTTTTAATCTGCCAGGAAGTTTCATATCAGTGCACACTCCGCTGCAGAGTGAAAATCACATTCTGGAAACATCCCCCAGGCTTTGGCTGAGCCATGTCTCTGCAGTATCCTTTCTTTCAGGAGTGCTAGTTCTGTGTGGTTTGCAGGAGAGCTTCTGTAAAGTTTGGAAGGTAGGAGATGAGATACTGGCAGAAGTAAAGCTGTGAGGACCAGGCGTGAGTCGTGCTTCGGTAGCTCAGATGGTAGAGCACTTGCCCGCAAAAGGCAAAGGTCCCGAGTTCGAGTCTCGGTCGGGCATACAGTTTTAATCTGCCAGGAAGTTTCATATCAGTGCACACTCCGCTGCATAGTGAAAATCTCATTCTGGAAACATCCCCCAGGCTGTGGCTAAGCCATGTTTCCGCAGTATCCTTTCTTTCAGGAGTGCTAGTTCTGTGTGGTTTGCAGGAGAGCTTCTGTAAAGTTTGGAAGGTAGGAGATGAGATACTGGCAGAAGTAAAGCTGTGAGGACCAGGCGTGAGTCGTGCTTCGGTAGCTCAGATGGTAGAGCACTTGCCCGCAAAAGGCAAAGGTCCCGAGTTCGAGTCTCGGTCGGGCATACAGTTTTAATGTGCCAGGAAGTTTCATATCAGTGCACACTCCGCTGCATAGTGAAAATCTCATTCTGGAAACATCCCCCAGGCTGTGGCTAAGCCATGTTTCCGCAGTATCCTTTCTTTCAGGAGTGCTAGTTCTGCACGGCTCGCAGGAGAGCTTCTGTAAAGTTTGGAAGGTAGGAGACGAGATACTGGCAGAAGTAAAGCTGTGAGGACCGGGCGTGAGTCGTGCTTCAGTAGCTCAGATGGTAGAGCACTTGCTTGCGAAAGGCAAAGGTCCCGAGTTCGAGTCTCAGTCGGGCACACAGTTTTAATATGCCAGGAAGTTTCATATCAGTGCACATTCCGCTGCAGAGTGAAAATCTCATTCAGGAAACATCCCCCAGGCTGTGGCTAAGCCATGTCTCCGCAGGATCCTTTCTTTCAGGAGTGCTAGTTCTGTGTGGTTTGCAGGAGAGCTTCTGTAAAGTTTGGAAGGTAGGAGACGAGATACTGGCAGAAGCAAAGCTGTGAGGACCGGGCGTGAGTTGTGCTTCAGTAGCTCAGATGGTAGTGCACTTGCCCGCGAAAGGCAAAGGTCCCGAGTTCGAGTCTCGGTCATGCACACAGTTTTAATCTGCCAGAAAGTTTCATATCAGCGCACACTCCGCTGCAGAGTCAAAAAATCTCATTCTGGAAGCTTTGATTATGTTCATTGAGCACCCAAATGTGAAATATAGAGTCCACCAGAAAAATGTACACACTCTTTGTCAGGCTCTATTGAGATATCAATACTGTCATTCAATTTGCGTTACGAGTGTGTTGTAGTATGGCCCTTGGCTCAACAGATGTTATTACTTTCATCTCAGTATTGAGAAAACAAGATGGCTTGAGCATGCTTGACATTTGAGCAATGAAAATGTATTGTGAAGTGGTTTTTCAAGTTTGATAATGTCATTGAAGTGCAGAGTCAGTAGAGGTTGGAATTTGAAACAGAACCACCAATCCACCTAACATTAAATGCATCATTGACAAGTTTGAACTGCATGGAACAATTTTTGATATTCACAAAGGAAGATCAGGAAGATAGTGTACAGCTACAAGTCCTGCTTTGTTGGCTCTTGTGTTGGAAGCATTATATAATTCTCCACAGAATTCTGCTATGCAATGTGCACATGAAGTGGGTGTTAGCAGTACAAGTGTACGAAGAATTCTGAAAGATGAAAAGTGGAAAGTTTACATTCATGGTTACTGCATGTGATTAGTGGAGATACTGACTGCCAAATGCAATTTTGTGAGCAGTATCAGCAAATGGTAACTGATGACGAGCAATCTGTTATGAAGGTAATGTGGAGTGACGAGGCACAATTTAAAATTAATGGAACCATGAATCAGCATAACAGTGTGTACTGGGCATTGGAAAATCCACATGTTTATGTGGATAAAGTGGTCAATCTACCACGGGTTCATGTGAGGTGTGGACTATCATCTAGGGGCTCTACTAGGATCCTTTTTCTTTGATGCTACCGTCACTGGAGAAATGTACCTGGAAATGTTATGCACATCAATTTTGCCAGGTACACATACATTATCGAGCTGATGAACGGGTCTTCTACCAACAGAATGGGGCGCCACCACACTACCATCTAGATATATGAGCTTTCCTGGATGACAGTTTTCTGGAGCACTAGATTGGACGAAGAGGGTCCATTGAGATCCCTCCATGGTCGCCAGATCTAACACCTATGGACTTTTACTTGTGGGGAACTGTGAAAGATAACATCTATCAACGTAAGCCATGCATGCTGGAGGAACTTCACCAGGAGATTACAGGAACATGTGCAGCAATCTCCACTGTAACAGTGACTGCCATAGTTGCGCGACCGCTTGTCATCCTGTTGTGTATATAACCACCAATGGTGAACATTTTGAACATTTAAAGTAACCATGAACTGAAGGTTGTACAACATATAAGATCAATTATTAAATGTAAAATAAACACGAAAGTAATATTTTCATTCCTTAAAGTGTGTATACATTTTTCTGGCAGACTCCGTACTCTCCCCAAAGTTATATCACAAAGTGATACTGCACTGCTCCCTGTCTCTAATCAAGTCCTGCTTTCAGTCCCCACACCAAATGAATAATTTTAATTTGAATGACACATCCCACATACCCAGCCAGTGCATCATATTCTAGACCTGTCATACTTACATCCTACTCCATTAGAGACTGGGTCATCTGTGAAGTAGCATTGTATCAACCAGCTATGCTGCAACCAGTGCACAGCTGTTTATGTGGGCATTAGTACCAACCAGGTATTCACACTCATGAATAGGAACAGATGAACTGTGGCTATGGGCACAGTTGACGACACAGTGACAAACCCTGTTACTCAGTGTGGTTGACCCTAAAGGCTGCTTCTTAACAGATACCATCCAAATCATCACCTCAAGCACCAAATTCTCACAACTGTGCAGATGGGAAAGGGCCCTTGAACACATCCTTTAATCCCATTGTCCCCTGAACTCAGTCTTCATTGATCTCTGCCCTATATGCTGTGTGCCTCTGTACAACACCTCCTCCCCAGCAGTCTGCTTCCTATTCCTATTTTCCTTCAGCCAGTATGTTTACCCTGCAGCATAAACACACAGTCTATTCTGAACTACTCCCACCCTTGATATTTGTGTATAAAATTCCATTTGTAGTATCTCAATGTGTTTGATGAACGACTCATTGGATACACATCCATTCTGCCAATGCACACAGTCTGACTATAAGACCGTGTACTTCCTGAATTCAGAAATGACTTCACATCCTTTCACTATTCTATGCACATTTTTACTTATATAATGCATGGCACTAAGAACTTCAGAACACAATGAGTCCCTTAAAGACAATTTTTCTTTTCATTCACTTAATGTGAGGAGAATATTGAAACAATCTTCAGATGAACAGACTGAAGGGAAAGAAATCAGAAAAACAGTTGTTTAGCTGTGCATTTATATTATAACCTTTACACAAATAAATTTATGAAACTATGTCAACAACTTTACCTTCACAGATTTGGTCTGCTTCATTGAATGTGTATCCTGGTCTGCAATCTTCAGCCAGCACTTGTCCAAAGCACACAAATGATCCAATTGTATTTTGACATATACTGAAGTTTCCACAGATGCCCCAGTTCAGGTCACATTCATCTATATCTTTAATAAGAACAAACATCTGACATGTACATAATCCATACAATCTTACAGAATTATCATTAGTTAGTGAATGGTGCTTTATGACAATTATTTGACATAGGGTTAACTCCTGTGAGTCACATAAAAACGTTGAATTGTATACTCGGTATATTTCCAGTCAACTATCTTTCATTTAAGACATTCATATTATATTATTTACTTTGGGATTATGCAATTTTCATTTGAGATGTCATTCGAGACACCAAAAGGCACACAATACAATACAGATGTCTATTGAAAATAATGTAGAACAGCAGAGAATGTCATCTTATGAAAGCATAAGAGTGGTATATTTTGTTTCTGTAAATTATTCAGTTGTATTAAAATATTTTCATTTACAATAAAACTTCTATATATAAAGCATCACTGGGTACAAAAAGAAGAGAAGGAAATGGTTTCACATCTGCCATGTACTCATATTGTAATTGTTTGATTGCACCGAATTTATATCATCTCCTCATGTATTAAAGTTCATTCTATTGAATTGTCAGTGGAGTACATAGATACATTTACATTACATGGTTGCATTTCTACTATTTAAAATAAATGTAATATCTAACAATAGTAGGTTGCAAAAGGAACTGTGATATTAATCATCACTATACCAAACAAAAGAAAACAAAATGGCTGCCTCCCTCTGAGCTGCTAGCTACCCATCTCCAATCCCTCTCCTTGCCTCTCATCTCCTCCCGCCTTTATTCACCCCACACTACACAACCCTATCGCAGCCAGTCGACCTGTTGAAATGCAGCACTGGCACTGACAGTCCAGCCGGCACCATTTAGGGGCACAGGCATGTGTATGCATGCATGCGTATGTGTATGTGTTTTCTGTGTATATTTTCCTATAGCTTGTAACAGGATTACTCTGAAAGCTAACACTTTTTATTTCTTCTTGTGTGTGCCTACTGACAGCTCAATGCTTCTGCTTTTCAGTGAGTGGTCTCCTTTACTGAAAAGTATTTACACCCTACCAGAACTTTCCAAAATATTTAAACAAAACAAAAACTTACTTTTGACCCAAATAAACACATCCTTGTGCCAAAAAGGTCCTTTTTAGATGGGAGTTCAACTTTATAAAGAATTTCCCAAAGAGATATAAGCAAATAATGGGGCCAAAACGTTTGCAATATGCTTAAAGCCATATGTACAGTATCATTGCTTTTACTTCATTGAAGAATTTTTAAATTTACGAAGTGTATTATACAAATATTTGATATGTAAAGTGCATTATTTTTTAATTAAATATCTACTCACAAAAATCGCTTTTACCTGTATACATGTAAACTGATGTCTTATGCACAGGCAGTTTTTGTAGACAAGAGCACCAATTAAAATACAGTATGTTGTTGTTGTTGTTGTTGTTGTGGTCTTCAGTCCTAAGACTGGTTTGATGCAGCTCTCCATGCTACTCTATCCTGTGTAAGCTTCTTCATCTCTGAATAACTACTGCAACCTAAATCCTTCTGAATCTGCTTAGTGTATTCATCTCTTGGTCTCCCTCTACGATGTTTACCATCCACTCTGCCCTCAAATACTAAATTGGTGATCCCTTGATGCCTCAGAACATGTCCTACCAACCGGTCCCTCCTTCTTGTCAAGTTGTGCCACAAAATCCCCAATTCTATTCAATACCTCCTCATTAGTTATGTGATCTACCCATCTAATCTTCAGCATTCTTCTGTAGCACCACATTTTGAAAGCTTCTATTCTCTTCTTGTCCAAACTACTTATCATCCATGTTTCACTTCCATACATGGCTACACTCCATACAAATACTTTCAGAAATGACTTCCTGACACTTAAATCTATACTCGATGTTAACAAATTTCTCCTCTTCAGAAACAGTACAATACACTCTCAGTTTAGTAGCTTGTGAGAGTTTCCCAAAGAAGCCAAATGAAAAGATTCATCAAAGCATCTATGCTATCATGAAGAAAAATATTTAATAAAAGCAACTCAAGTGAAAAGGACAGATAATATAAGCTAATTTGCCCATCTACTTTGTGAGGTGGTAGTACTCATCAAAACAGTAAAAATAAGTCCAATAAACATGGGTACAAAAATGAATAGTTTCCGAGATGGCTGTGTAACACTTGGTTGCAGATATTAGCACAATTGTTGCTTTGGCGCTCCACCAAATGTGTTGGCAGGGTATTATGGCATCTTACTCACAGTGCTGTACTTGTCATTAGGTGGTCTGCAGTCAGTTGTGTGGTTTCAGTTGTGTTATGGGCTGCATTAGTTTTCATCACGTTTGTGTGCCATATTGTACAGTACTGTCAACGCTGGGTATGTATCATGGTGTTTTACCTTCTTCAATAAATGGATTCACTTATGTGTGTTTTTGTGCTGTTTATGCATACAAATGGTGTAGTATATTTACATTTTCTCTCTTCCACATCTTGTTAACAATGGAAGCTTCTACTCAACAAGTGAAATTGTGGATATGATACTCTGCTATGGCTTAGCAAATGCAAGTAGCCTGCAAGATCATGTCTTCTACACTGAAAAATATCCACAGTGCAGAGTGTCCTTGGATAAGCTGCAGAATGAAGGCTTCCACGACTGGGTGACATGGCTGTTGTTATACTTTCCGGGATGTGAGGTCGTGGTCCAAGAACTTTTCTGCTCCTTACGTTTCGTCCAGAATTGCGCTGGACTTCCTCAGAGGCGCTGCTCCGCTGAGTCCAGAGGCGCTGCTCCGCTGAGTCTTGCCGGCAAGACTCAGTGGAGCAGCGCCTCCGAGGAAGTCCAGCGCAGTTCTGGACGAAACGTAAGGAGCAGAAAAGTTCTGGGACCACGACCTCACATCCTGGAAAGTATATCAACAGCTTGGATAAGCTGTTCAGCAGACTTCTCCACCATCTCAGAAACACAGATACCCTTACACCTCAGAAGACAGACAGTGGAAGGCTCCACACAGTCTGCATGCCTGACATGGAGGATCATGTGCTACATTGGAGAAAAAACCCCTGAGACCAGTGTGTGACAATTAGTAGCTGTGGAAGGCATGACTCACTCTCTTCTCTGTGGGCACTTCATGAACAATTGCTGTACTTACATCATATACACCACATTCAGGCCCTAGTTCTGTCAATGGCTGTTGCAGAAGTGGGCCACGGATCCACTGTCCACATTCAAGATTTGATTTACTGATGAGGCAGGATTCACAGGAGATGGTGTTGTGAATATCCAGAAATAGCATGTATGGGCAGATGTAAATCCCCAAGAAATTCAGGAAAGAGGCATTAACACTGATTTTCTATCAACATATAGGGCAGGCGCACTTGGCGATAGATTAATAGAGCCACACGTGCTACCACAAAGGTTAACAGAGGCGCATTATGTGGACTTTCTCATTAATTTATTGCCTACCTCATTTGAGGCTGTGCATTGCAGCAACAAATATAAATGTGGTTCATGCATGATGGTGCACCAGCACACTTTCATCACAATGTGCACAAACATTTGACATTTGATGCAGACATTTCATGACTGCTGGATTGGTCGGAGGGGGGGAGGGGGGGGGGCGTTGCTCACACATCGGCCTGCTTGTTCCACAGAACTCAATCCCTTAGACTTTTGGTTATAGGGCCACTTGAATTATTTGGTCTATACCACACCAATCAATGATGTGCAAACACTATAGGGTCACATATTCAATGTGTGCCAGCAGGTACAACATCAATCAGGTGTACTTCAAATGGTGCATCATTCCTTACACAGGAGGCCAGAGGGGTGCACTGTCATGAACGGATGCCACATTGAACACCTCCTCTAAACACATGTTTATTGCACAAAAAAATGCGTTTCTAGACCCATGTTTATTGTACTTATCTCAGAAAGTATGCATTTACAGACCCATGTTTGTGACTTATTTTTCTTGTTTTGATGAGTACTACCACTTCTCAAAGCATTCAACACTTTTTTTGAACACTCTGTACTCTGAATGTCTAGTGAAAATAATATAAATCATTTTCTTATTATTGCTTTTATTACATGAGCATGCTGAAAAGTGGAGCCTCCGAATATTTTATGTGAATATTCTTAAGCTTTTTAAATAAAGCAAATGTTATTCTTCATGTCTACATAATTGCAGTTCTTGGCCAGTAGAGGATTCTGAATTCTAGTATGTTGTCTATCTGCTTAGCTGGGTGGTTATGTGTGAGTTATGTAGCAGGGCCAGGTTCGATTCCCGGCCAGGTTGGGGATTTTCTCCACTCATGGACTGGGTGTTGTGTTGTCCTCATCATCATTTCACCTCATTGACAGCACACAAGTCACCCAACGTGGCGTCGACTGAAATAAGACTTGCACTTGGCGGCTGAACTTCCTCGATGGGGTCTCTCGGCCAACAATACCATACACTCATTTCCATTTATGGCATGTTAACATTGTGATGTGTAACATAACTATGTCAGTGCAAGAGAAATAGCGCACTGTAATTCAGTTTTGAATTCAAAGAGTTTATCCACATACGGAGCACACAATCCTTCAGCAGAATAATGCAAGACCACACACAAGCACTGCAACATATTCAACAATTCGATACATTTGGTTCACTGTCATTGACCATCATCCACACAGTCCCAACCTGGCCCCATCAGGTTTTCATCTGTTTCCAAAACTTAAACAACATCTTCAAGAACGTCACATTCATTGTGACAAAGGTGCAAGCAGAGGTGAGACCGTGGCTCAGTCAACAAAATCAAACATTCTACAGTGATGGTATCAACAAACTGGTCTCTTGGCAGGAGAAATGTATGTGTCGCCATGGTAACTATGTTGAAAAATAAATGTTTAGAAATGAAGAATAATGATTTAGAATGTTAATAACATTTGTTTTGTTTAAAAAGCTTTAAGAATTGTCATCTAAAAAATTTCAGAAGCATACTTCTCAGCATTTCCATGTATTTTTCATTCTTTATTTGCAGGTGGTATGGAGGATACAATGAATGGGAGGCAGGCCTGCACCTGCAGCAGAATAACAAAGATGGTGCACCTATATCTGGATGTGCAGCAGCCCAGAGCATCATCAGTGATGATGTACCTGCAGCCCAGCCTGTCATCAATGATGTACCCATGGCCAGAGATGCAGCAGCCTGGTACATCATCTACACTGTACGCATGGCCAAATGTTTATCAGCCTGGCTTGTCGTCTGTGATGTACTCATGGCTCATCCCATCATCTGCAATGTTCCTACAGCACAGCATCACAGCTGTGGCCCATTTGCTGTGGGATATGTCCAGCGGCTGGCTACAGTCGACTAATCCATGGTTGCTGGCGCATGTGAGGACAGGATCTCACTCCCCTGTTTTGGTAACTTGAATGTGGCTGCTGAGACCTTACCTCTTCCCTTAATGCTTGCCAAAGTGTCCTGGACAGGGAGCTGCCCAGATACATTGACTCATGTATCCTACCATTAAGTGAAAAGCAGTTCAATACTGTGAACTCAACCCCATCACCTTGCCTCCACACCAGCCCTCAAAGAGGGAAGTGAGGCTGGTGAGGAGAAGAGCACTGTCCAGATTTGGAGGGGGAGGGAGCTAATGGTGTACAGAAGGATAGGAATACAGCAATCAGTCGCAGTTCTATTGGTATTTTATTATTCTTGCATATCCAGATTTCAGCTATAAACAGCTGTTTTCAGTGCTAAAATACAAGGAAATCACAGAACCAGAACTGATTTATGTAAAACAATAAGTAAAACATCGCATTATCCAACAGAAATGGTGGGGGTGGTTCACGTACCCCAGCAATACAGATAACCGTACCATAGCTGTAACCACAATGGAGGAGTATCTGTTGAGAGGCCAGACAAATGTGTGGTTCCTGAAGAGGGGCAGCAGCAGCCTCTTCAGTAGTTTCAGGGGAAAAAAGTCTTGACTGATCTGGCCTTGTAATATAAACCAAAATGGCCTTGGTGTGCTGGTACTGAGAACAGCCGAAAGCAAGGGGAAACTACAGCTGTAATTTTTACTGATGACATGCAGCTTTACTGTATGGTTAAATGATGATGGTGTCCTTGTGGGTAATATATTCTGGAAGTAAAATAGTCCCTCATTCGGACCCCTGGGTGGGGACTGCTCACAAGGACACTTATCAGTAGAAACAAAACTTGAATTCTACAGATTGGAGTGTGGAATGTCAGATCCCTTAATCAGGCAGGTAGGTTAGAAAATTTAAAAATGGAAATGGATAGGTTACAGTTAGATATAGCGGGAATTAGTGAAATTTAGTGGCAGAAAGAACAAGACTTCTGAACAGGTGAATACAGGGTTATAAATACAAAATCAAATACGGGTAATGCAGGAGTAGGTTTAATAATGAATAAAAAAATAGGAACATGGATAAGCTACTACAAACAGCATAGTGAACACATTATTGTTGCCAAGACAGACACGAAGCCCAAGCCTACCACAGTAGTAAAAGTTTATATGCCAACTAGCTCTGCAGATGATGAAGAGATTGAAGTAATGTATGATACTATAAAAGAAATTATTCAGAGAATTAAGGGAGACAAAAATTTAATAGTCATGGGGGACTGGAATTCGATAGCAGGAAATGGAAGAGAAGGAAAAGTAGTAGGTGAATATGGACTGGGGGTAAGGAATGAAAGAGGTAGCTGCACGGTAGAATTTTGCACAGAGCATAACTTAATCAGACCTAACACTTGGTTCGAGAATCATGAAAGAAGGTTGTATGTGTGGATGAGGCCTGGAGACACAAGAATGTTTCAGATAGATTAAGTAATGTAAGACAGAGATTTAGAAACCAGGTTTTAAATTGTAAGACATTTCCAGGGGTAGATGTGGACTCTGGCCACAATTTATTGGTTATGAACTGCAGACTAAAACTGAAGAAACTGCAAAAAGGTATGAATTTAAGTAGATGGGACCTGGATAAACTGAAACAACCAGAGGCTTTAGACAGTTTCTGAGAGAGAACGATTGACAAGAACAGGGGAAAGATGCACAGTAGAAGAAGAATGGGTAGCTATGAGAGATGAAATAGTGATGGCAGCAAAGGATCAAGTAGGTAAAAAGATGAGGGCTAGTAGAAATCCATGGCTAACAGAAGAGATACTGAATTTAATTGAGGAAAGGATAAAATATAAAAGTGTTGTAAATGAAGCAGGCAAAAAGGAATACAAACATCTCAAAAATGAGATTGTCAGGAAGTGAATAATGGCTAAGCAGCGATGGTTAGAGAAGAAATGTAAGGATGTTGAAGCATGTATCACTAGGAGTAAGATAGATACCGTCCACAGGAAAACTGAAGAGACCTTTGGAGAAAAGAGAATCACTTGTATGAATATCAAGAGCTCAGATGGAAAACCAGTCCTAAGGAAAGAAGAGAAAGCAGAAAGGTGGAAGGAGTACATAGAGGGTCTATAGAAGGGCAATGTACTTGAGGGCAATATTATGGAAATGGAAGAGGACATAGATGAAGATGAAATGGGAGATATGATACTGCATGAAGAATTTGACAGAGCACTGAAAAACCTAAGTTGATACAAGGAACCGGGAGTAGATAACATTCCGTTAGAACTACTGATAGCCTTGGGAGAGCCAGCCATGTCAAAACTCTTCCATCTGGTGAGCAAGATGTATGAGAAAGGCGAAATACCACCAGACTTCAAGAAGAATATAATAATTGCAATCCCAAAGACAGCAGGTGCAGACAGGTGTGAAAATTACCAAACTACCAGTTCAATAAGTCACAGTTGCAAAATACTAACATGAATTCTTTACAGATGAATGGAAAAACTGGAAGAAGCCAAGAAAGATCAGTTTGGATTCTGTAGAAATGTTGGAACACGTTAGGCAATACTGACCCTATGACTTACCTTAGAAGATAGGTTAAGGGAAGACAAACCTACATTTCTAGCATTTATAGACTTAGAGAAAGCTTTTTAAAATGTTGACTGGAATACTCTCTTTCGAATTCTGAAGGTGGCAGGGGTAAAACACGGGGAGTGAAAGGCTATTTACAATTTGTACAGAAACCAGAAGGCATTTATAAGAGCTGAGGGGCACATAAGAGAAGCAGTTGTTGAGAATAGCGTGCAGATGTTAAGAGCCTCCAGACACAAATATTATGCTGATTAACTTTCCTGATACATGAAGGTTGCATGATCTCAGAATAAACATCCTCTCAGGAAGCTGGGATTCATGTCAATATGCTATAGCATAGGTGGAGCAAATTATTGTTGGCATGGTTTGCTGTTCTGCATCAGATGCAGAATTTGCACTTAGTAAGCATACAAATGATGATACTTGTGCACTACATGATGGAGTGTTGATCGTCGTACATTTAAGTTGCCCAGATACCTACCAAATTCACTTATGTGGGCTTCTAAAAAATGCTTATCTTAAGTCCTCCACTGCCTCTTCCGAAACAATATGACATTCACCATCAGAATGTTTCAGAACACTTCTAGTTGCCAGAAACTTATGATACCATTGCCTGACTGTTTAGACATCCAGTGAATCACATCTGTACAACCTACAATCTTTTCTTTGCACAGTAATCAGTGATTTGTTTCTGAAAACCACATCACTGCTTACACAGACTCATGTGGAGTCACCATTTTTGCTTCATGTGATCATGCTGCACTTTGGCGACAACTGTTGAGAGTTCTGAGGAAGAGATATAAATTCTTTGTGATGTTCTAGCACATGGTGTAATTTCAGCCAGCCATGCTTCACAAAGGTGCTGCATGTAACCTACACAACAGGTAACACAGGAAGCACACGGAGCTCGAGAAAGAGCTGCAATTGGATGGCAGTTGGTCCCCTACCACTTGTCTCACAGAACTGTCAGTCACAAAGTAATTTTAATTAGAATATAGTCAGAGTTTTTTGTAGTATTATCTTTCTACAGCTTTCCGTCATACATATACTCCTATCTACTCTGCCTCTTCACTGTTACCTCTGCCACAATTTTGAAAAGCATTACGTTAGATTTACCAAAATAGAGAAAATCCTTTGAGTGAGTAGGATCACCAATATAAGGTGTGTAGGAACAGCAATACAAATATACTCTTTGGGCTGGTCATGCAAATCAATTTATGAACACAGAAAGCCTACTAAAAACATAATTTTATTCTTAATGAATGTCACAGCACAATGTATGATGATGAAAAAATAGAGAATTTCATCAAGTGTGAGGTAGAACAGAAGAACAATGTGACAAGATTCCACTACCTATGGTTTGCTGTGACAGCAACAACCTCAGTGGTACATGAACTCAGTGCTGGAAGGAGAGTCTCATCATTTTAGCAACAGTCTCCCTAACATTGCCCGTCTAGAAGTTGGCACATGGTACAATGTGATAACACCTACGAAACTAACCTATACCACATTAACTGGTGTATTCAGCACCACAGTTGTAGATTCTAATCACACATTGTGTGTATTGAGTGGTTTCTTTATTCATATGTCTTCTACTGTAAGAATTTTATTTCATGTTTATACATTCTTCAGCTAATTATTCAATTTTATTACAAAAATTAGTAGGTCAAGAAATATTTTTGTAATTGTTGTGTAGTCAATAGTTCTGGAAAATGAGCTTTAACATTTTCTCACATCAAAAGTTAAATGTGCAATAGAACACAATCTACGCACAAACACTGAAATCATATTAGTAATAAACTGTCTGACATAATTAAGCTGTAACTAAAACTTTAGTTGAAAACATTGTTAAGACATGTAAAATAATGCAATTTCACATAAAAACTGTAATATATTCCAGACTATGATTATGACAATATATTTTCTGTAATGTCCAGTGCTCCATGATGTGTGTAACTGTTTGCAGAACTAGTACCTATTACTCTAAATTAACAACTGCACAGTTTTCAACAGTGTAAAATAATACTTGTAATTACTGTGAAGTTTTTTAAGATGATGTGGCAGTGACCACCTTAGTTAAGCCCAGTCTTTGTAGAGTCAGTGAAGTGGAGTTCAGTCTTTGTCAAGTTCAGTTGTGATTTTAAATCTGTACAATGTTTGTGAAATCTGATGTAATTTTAACTTTCATAAGGATACTGGAAATCAAAATAAACACCTTGGGTACATCAATTTTTAGTTACAGTGCTACTTTCATATTACAACGTGTGAGGAACATTCTCAGCTAGAAAAGTTACTCCTCCAGCAACTTATGACTAATGAATTACCACCACCAACAATGGACTACTATGGAAATTCAGTTAAATTAAAGGAAATGCAAAGCTTATATTGACTACTATTCTTAAAAAGCTGCTTAGTCTTTTAGTCAAGGACAAATTGGATTTTTTTGGTAAATCTGGAAATATAACCCAGATTTGTTACAAAGAGACTTCTTGTTTCACTATGAATACCATTGGCCTCCCTTTTGCAATAGACTTTAGGAAATCTTCCACATTTACTCATCCCACATTGCCAATCTAACTGGTCATGCATGCATGCTCCTTTTTCAGGAACAACAGAAGGATAAGTTTCTATTAAGTTTCCCGGTAAGGATGAGAAGGTTAATTTTGCATGTTATTAACCCCATGTCTTCTTTGTCGCATTTGAATTTAATAGCTTTGCATGACACGCAAGCAGCAGTCAAATGTGTACTGTGATGTTCCTATGTTATCTCCCTCACTTACGTCACTGACTGTCTCAAAACAATAGTTATAAATATATTCGCACAAGTCTAGCAACACAGTAATAAATGAAAACATTCATATCATTACAGTTACAGTCGTATCAATAACACTTATAGAAAAGTGAATTATCAAAAGTTTTTAGGAAACTTGATTTTATATGAATTATATAGGAAAAGAGGAACGAAAACTACTTCAAAGAATAAATCTCAGTCCCAGTCTGATACACAGTTTTAATCTGCCATGACTTTTCATTTTAGCACAACACTCTGCTGCAGAGTGAAAAATTCATTATACATACTTCAAACAAACTTATTACATTTTTCACATTGAGAAAACAGAATGTGGTGTTCAAATAATGACAATGTGTTCATTTTATGGAGAAATGATGATGGCAACTAAGTGACTATACTATCCCATTTCTTTCAGTATCTAACACCCAGTGTACTATGGAAAGTGAGAAAGTTTGTCAGTTAGCCTTAATTGGGATTCTAGTTACAAGAAATGAAGAATACATAGCCCTCATGCTACACAGCAAGCCAATATACATGTACTCATATCAACAGTCCCACTTAAAAACAGTATTATAAGCATGATTGTAACATATGCTAAATATTTATAACACCATCAAGACTTTAAAAATGAGGTGCAGGATTCCAAACACAGTTATTAAAGAAAAAATATATACGAGATTAGGCTAAAAAACAACCAGACTGATATTTTACAGCCAAACACTACAATCCTCATGGTCAAACACGACAATGTCGAGTCACGTGGCTGCTCTCCCATAACATTCCTGCTACCCGTTCACCTGCCAACCCCTCAGCAGCCAGCACCAGTAGAGTTGATCTTGAGCAGCAGCTGACACTGACATTGTTTTATGACTTAAGCAAAATTTGTCATTGTTACATACAGCAGCACGGAAAAAGGGTGATGAAAAGTCTACTCAGTGAAGGGACCATCAGTGGTGTTGCTGAGTGAACTTGTTGATTGCTCCAAGGAGAAAGAACATAATCGTAGGCTGGTCCCCCTCTCTACACTGAATGGAGAGGCATAGGATGGACCAAGCTACATGGCAAGATATCGAGCTGCTGCGATCTCAGTCTTAGCATTGAGTCTGCTGACACAGATGCTGTGGTAGAGATTCAGATAGTGAACATTGCTGATTTCATGGCACTAAAAGGTGCTGTGGTTGCCTACAGTGCCATAGTACCGAAGAAGAAGAAGAAGAAGAAGAAGAAGAAGAAGAAGAAGAAGAAGATGCCACCAAAAAAGTGTGAGATAATGACCAAGGTGCTCCTCCGTGAGCTACCTTGGATCTACAACAAGACAACAGTCAAAGAAAGGCTTCTACGTGCTGTGGTTTTGGTGATACAGCGGTCAAACTAAGTAACCATATGAACTAGAAGAGGCTGCCATTGTTTGCCACCACCATGCAAATAACATGTCACATCTTCATGCTGCAGAAGTTCCAATGCTTCCCCGAGCAAGCTGAAGCTCTACCTCCAGGCCTGGCCCCTAAGCCCCAGTGCATTATGTGTCCAGGACAGGGACATGTGGCTAAGTTTTGCCACAGTGCCCTGACGTGCATCAAGATGGGCCACAAATCACAAACTGGCATGGCTGCCCGGCCTTCTCTGGCCAGTGCAACCAAGTGGTGAGCAGATGACAGCAGGTTCCACTCACCGTGAATGGCCGGGAAACCAGAGACCAAGAATATGCCTTTAGAAGTTAACTGCACTCACTGCTTTGAGGAGTGGAAAATATGCATGGAGTGACATAAGGATAATGGAGGGCAGTATATTGTAAGGGATAATGTCAAGTTGTGAAGAAGAAAAAATACAGAATGTCTTATACCTAATCCTGCTATTTATGAAAAGGATAGTTGCTACTCACCATGTAGCAGACGTGCTGAGTCACAGATAGATGTGCCTATCTGCAACTCAGCATCTCTGCTATATGCTGAGTAGCAACTATCCTTTTCAAAATGTTGTTACAGTCCATCCTGCATTTTCCATTGTTTAATCCAGCTATTTTTTAGTCAAACATTATGCTCAGCAGGACAGATTAAATGGAGACTGAGAGGTGAGGCATCTTTTGCACTACACTTTGCTTCCAAATTTTCTTGCAGTAAAAGATATAACTGTCTGTATGTTTGTAAACACAATACAAATCAGTCTATAATCCACTGAATAAAATTATTAAGTGATAGCTAAAAACATAGATTTCCTCATGGCTTTGGGATGGATCCATATCAAATCCTATCTGCAAGCAGGAAATTATATATGAGATGATTAGAATATTCTGTGAACACTAACATTTTGGGCACAAAAGACAATGCAAATAGGAACAACATGAAATCCTGCTATGCAAAGTTGTGTAAAAGTGATAATGTCAGATTTGGGAAAGCCACTATAGTTCAGAATAATGTCAATGAATATTACACTCACTTACTGACTGTGTCATTTCTAACTGTACAGTGAAATAGCAC
Source organism: Schistocerca americana (assembly GCF_021461395.2). Classification (NCBI taxonomy): domain Eukaryota; kingdom Metazoa; phylum Arthropoda; class Insecta; order Orthoptera; family Acrididae; genus Schistocerca; species Schistocerca americana. The sequence goes on from NC_060130.1 coordinate 467,010,085, forward strand.
AAGATTTTGTAGTCATTAATCCCATTATTAATGCACACGTATTTTGAATTCTTTACCATTTTTTGGGACAATGAACTAATCTATCTCAGTCATCTTGAGTACTACAACAGTTCTCATCAAGCCTACCTTCCAATGATACAGTTTAATCTGCAAATAAGCTTAGAGAGTTGCTAACACTGTTAACAAAGTTTTTCTATTTAATGTAAAATGCGGCAGTTTAATAATTACCTAGCAATGACTGTTCCAAAAAAGGCAACTAAAACTGGCTCTACAGGATTCAACTTATTTTGAGACATTATTTTGGGTTTTTCCTTCAGATAGTGCAGTCAATAATTTTCAGAAGTGATCAGTTTCATGTGCTTCATCAACACAAATCAATCTTTGGTAGCTGTTGTGAGCAGAAGTATTGTGTATTTCTCTCCGCTGCTGCTGAATGAGTGGCTTTATGAAGTCGAATGACCGTGTATGGTGTGCAGGTATTTGAAGATTGTGTTTGGAACCAACAAACTTTGCCTAGAATTCTTGACTTTGACACCTGGGGTTTCAGTAAAATTGGTCTTGGAGAGGACTTCAGCAGTTACCACCACCTCCTACATCACAGTTATCAGCAAAGAGAAGTGAGCAAGCATCCTGGACTCGAGGGGTGGAACTTCCACCTTCATGCACAGCAACAATGATGTGAGTACTATGCACTTGAGCTATGCTGGTTTTGGGCTGAGGACTGTTAAGTTATACAATTTACCTTCCAAACTTGAGCATACTATCTTGCATCAGATGTTCAGGTTTTGGAAGCCCTTTGTAAACATAATGATTTGAATTAATTCAAATTACCACCTCCAAAAACAATTAGTTCGCAGCATGGGCATAGCCAGGATTTCACTTCAGGGAGGATTCAACAAAACAGATATTGTAATTACATGGACTTGTAATAGAACACAACAAAAATCTTTTAATACATAAATCACAGTTACATAAGGAAACTGGAATATGATGATTGACTAGTTTTGATTGTAACTAACAACTATCTTCAGATAATGATCATATTATGAGGGCATGCTGAAAAGTAATCCCTCCAAATTTTGTGTGTGTAAACTCCTAAAGCTTTTTAAATAAAACTGGTGTTATTAACATTCTACACATTTGTTTGTCATATCTACATATTTATTTGTCAACATAGTCACCCTGGCAAAGAACACATGTCGCCCAACAAGAGACCAGTTCATTGATACCAGCACCATAGAATGCTTGTGCTGCTTCATCTCTGTTAAGGTGTTCTGAAAGTTTTAGAAACAGATGAAAATTAGATGGGGCCAAGCTGGGACTATATGGAGGATGATCCATGGCAATGAACTCAGGGCATCAGATTGTTGCAAACATCACAGCACTCATGTGGGGTCTGGCATTGTCATGCTGAAGGTGTAGATGCTTCATGTGTGGATGAACTCTTCAAAATTGAAACTCGATTACGGCACACTGTTTTTCATACTCCTGCATAGTTACATTACACACCATGTTACATGCTACAATTCAGAGCTCTCTGGTGGCAGAGGGCTGCAAATATGTAGACACAAAGAAGAAAGATTTAGAATGTGAGTAATTTTGTTTTATTTAAAAAATTGTGAGTTTTCACATAAAATATTCAGAGGTATTACTTTTCAGCATGCCTTCATAAATGCAGGTTCAACACTAACTGTATGCACTGGTAATAAACATCATGCAGTGACATGCATTCGTGTAAGTGACATGAATAAGAAATTTGGTACTAAGTGTAATAACATAACTGAGTCTGGTTGTACACCATACTCTTATGAGACTCGGGTTGAACAAATTGCTTGTACCAGTGCAAATCACATCAATCATTAACTTGCAGTTGTATGACATTTTTTCCCTCAGTTAGCAATTCATACAGGTTATTGATTGATATGATTTGTATGGTACAACCAGTTTGTTCAATCTGTGTCTCATACTAGTATGGTGTATGGCAGGCTCTGTTCTGTTGTTACTGTTAGCACCAAATATTTTACTCATGTTGTTTTCTGCACAAATGCATGTCACTGCATGATGAGTATTATTGGTGCATCCAGTTTGTGTTCACCATTCTATGTGATTATGATCTGAAGATGGTTGTTTCTTGCAGCTACAACTAACTAGCTTATTTTTCTTGTGTGAATGTGATCCAAGCATTAATAGATTTTTGTATTTTTTTTAATTTTATCAAATAATGAATTAGTGAGTGGGGGAAGCATCACAATGACCATCATGAAGAGAGAAGTACATGGAAAAGATTTCACATCTTGCTCAATGCTGACAACATACACACACACACAACTTCCACTTAGTAGGTCCACTGATCATAGGGCATATGCGATGGTATAAGTAAGGAAGTAAGTTTTGTGTTTTATGCATCTTTGACAGTTAAAGTCAACTGACATGGACATTTGCTCAGATTTGTCATTACTGGACAGGAAGGAAGCAGCATGGCCTTTGCAAGGAACTATTCTGGCATTCACCTCACCTAGTGTACACTGGGAAACTACTGAAAACTTATATCTGGATGGCTGGCTCTGTGTTGAACCCAGATCTCCTGAATGTGAGTCTAGTACATTAGGCAATACGTTACCCCTCTCAGAGCTATGGTAGAAATGACAGATGAAGATTGCAAGCCTTCACGAAAGTGCAGAATAGGAACATCTATGTTTGAATGTGGTACTTATTGATAGTAATGGGGTACTTACTGATAGTAATGGATATGAAATTTAGTTAACTATGTTGTAACAATGTTAGATTACTAAGATTGGCAATGGCCAGCTACTGCATGAAGTTGACATTCTTTTGCTGACCCTTGGGCTGACTGATTTCAACTACGGCTTGTAGAAGTTTTCTTGGCAGGTCTGCCCCCTTTTTCTAATTGGTGCTTGTCAGCAGAAGTCAGAAGTCATTGTGCTGTGTATGTTCTGTCTAAGGTCCCTGTCAACTGTAACAATCAACTTACTAAGTGTGTTAGAACAGGATTAATACAATTTCATCCTTATTACTAAAAATAAGTGTCACAGTTGAATGTATCTACAATGTATCTTCATGAAACATTGATACTTCCACATCTTCCATACTACATCAAAAAATGCTAGTTGTTTATCTTTTGATAAACACTTGTTTCATCACTACAAAACATGCTATATCTGAGAATTTGCCAATTTCTAGAAGGATAGTTCTAGAGCATTAAAATGAGTTTTCAATAAGTAAAATAAAGTGTCAAAAAACTTAACGGTTAGTAAATATCACCATTAATCAGTTTTATGGATATCGCATTCTTAATGACTCTCAATTTTTTGCCTTCCATCCAACATGTTTTTTCAGTATTCACTCTAGTGGTTTCATTCATTTACCAGTACATTATGTCTCTGGATTTTGTTGCTCCACTCAAAAACATGCTTTCTGCCAGGTATTTTATTGACCGCTGCTGAATTTGGCAGTGGAGGAGACACTAAGTGTATACTGAACATTTTTTATTTATGTTCATCGTGGAAGCCTATGCGATATCTGACTGTTTTATTTGTGGTGAAAGTGGACTGAGAAGATCTGACATAGCGAAGGAAAAAGGCATACAAATATTTATTGAGACAATTAAGATAAGAAGGGACAGTAACATGTTGCTTCGGTGAACTTAAGGCTTACTGCTGTTGTTGTTCATGAGAAGTGCAGAAGGATCATTATGCTAAAAAGGGTATGGTGGAAAATGAGTCCCACATTTATCAATCATCTTTTCAAAAACTTTATCTTGAAGATGCACACAGATAGGATTATAAGCACATGAAAAACATTAAACATAACTTTTTTGCACTCATCTATCGATCTTGGTTTTTGAGATATTTAATTTTGAAATCAGGAGCTCCTTCGCTAGACAGCCTGTATAAAAAAAATTCATAAGTAAATAGTAAGAAGTAACAACAGAGTGGGCTTCCAGGAATGAGTGTCTCAAGTAAAATTTCGTGTAGGACCAATTGAAGATCTTGTTGCTGAAGATAAATACAATGGTAATTGTGCAGAAGGATTTTTCAAATATGATGTTGCAGTTCACAGTAGCACTGGACAACCAAAAGCACATGAGGCATCTGCCTGGGAAAATTTCATTTTTGAGCGTTTGGAAGCAAATGAAGGAGAATGACAGTTCACACTCTACAATATTCTGAAAATTATATTGGATACTTCCTAAAGATGAAGATGAAACAAAAATGACTGTTCTAAAAGTTCTATGAAGATTTGTTATTCATTGGAAAAGTAAATCATCTTAAGAAAATCATATGTGCTTTCGAAAGACAGGCTATTCCACCTTAATGAACATGCAGTATGAGGCCAGAAGCGAAACACAAAAAAAAGGAACAGAACTGAATGGTTGAAACCACTGCTGTAATTATTGAGGGCATTAGATCATGAGTTTATGGAGTGGAGATGTATCTCCCTTCAGACATGTTCTTAGATAAAGTTGAAAGTGGCATCCAAAGTCACTGAAATAATTTTTTTGGGTGATCATTTGTCCAAAAAAGAAAGAAGACCATTCAAATCTAAAGATCACAGCCAACTGCAGGCACACTCTGTTATTTCAGCTGCAAGACTGAGATACTTTGTTGTTAATACACAACTAGGTCTTGAGAAAATGGTACATAAAAAATATTTTACATTTACAGAAAACCCACAACAACAACTGACATTATCTTAAATGCAACCTCAAACTACCTGCAGAACCACAAATAAGCAGCAGTCAAATACATGTTAAACAGGCTGAACAGGAATCCCCTAATCATTTCTGATTATCAGAAAGAGCTAGCCATTATAAAACAAATAGCACTAAAATGGACACAAAGAAACAATGATAGATAAACTAAACAAAAAAGTAAAGAGATAAATAATGGAAAAACTAACTAAACCACACTAACTCATACTACTTGCACCACAATAAAAAAGGGCATACAATGACCTACCACAACAAATTCACACATAAAATAGGTAAAATATTCAAAAAAATAAGGCATAAACATTGCTTACAAAACAAACAACTCAATACAAAAGCACATCCCAAATTTGAAATCAAAGCCAGACAGATACGAACAATCTGGTATCTATCAGCTCAGTTGCAGAGACTGTGAAAAGATATACATTGGAATGACTGGCAGGACATTCCACACAAAATATAAAGAACATAGCACAGCATTTAAATATGGTACAAACCATTCAACATTAGCAGATCATCTAAAATGAGAACACCATAAAGCAAGCAATATTGTAAAAGTTATGAATATTATAAAAATCAGTAAAGACAGACACCTCCTCCCTTTCCAAGAAAATTTCCACATACAAAAAGCATTAACACAAAATAAACAGTTGCTCAATGACCAAATAAACATTGGAAATCAGACTCTATATAAAATAATTGATGAAATTGCATGAAAAAGAAAAGAGCCTTTTCCATTCTTCACCCCCTCCCATTCTCCCATAACCCCCCACCCCACTCACAATTTCATTTCATTTCTTGCTCCTCACCAACTCCTCTAACTCACACTCCATCACACTGCTATAAACTTACATCTGCTCATCAAGGTTTTTCCCTCCCCTACACTAGAAAAAAATCCCACAATCACTATTCCTTCCCTACTCTTACGTAGTATATAAATAAACAGAAACATAATTAAATATAACTACACACATACTATAATCTAATAAAAAAAAAGTTGTAGGTCAAAGACAAAGAAGAGGAAAGGTTATGTTGGCAACATTACAAAACACAAACCACAACAAATACCTAGGAGTAAAAAAACAAACAGAATACAGTGTGGTGCATAAAAGTGTGTTGTGAAAAACATAAGAAATGCGTAGTGCTGCAAAACAACGTAAAATTAGACCAAAATTATCAGTGTCTAACACAATGATGAGCTAGCAGAAGGCATTTTCCAATGTAAGCAAGAAATCAAGAGAAAATCACTGTAAGTACAAATCAACATATTCTTAATGAACTGCTTTTTTTTATCAAAAAGCAAATCAAAATGTAAATAACTTAAATACAGACCACTGAGTGTGCTTTACCTTAATAAATTGAAATGCGCTTGGTGAAAAAAATCATGCATTTTTGTAATTGCAATGACAGAACAAAAATACCCGCAAGAATGGATTAACAGATCGTGTAGATATGCTATCAGCTTTTGAATTAACTACATAATGACAACAGACAGTTTGATGTAACCAGTATGCTAAAAACAGTAGACACACTCTACACAATTCCTTTATCCAGTTTTTGTTCAACAATTTGGACATCCATTTGACAAAATTAATAATAAACATACCAAAAGACATGTAAACAAATTTTTGTCCTTTGTTTAATGTTATTCTGTTAATTTTATTGTTTCCAAAATTGTTATATTGATGCATGTGATATCGATTAAAAAAATAAATGGCAATACTTATTTTACAGTTACATTTCTCTTTCTTAGATGTTTTGAAAACCCCTTTGATGCTTTACTACTTTCTCTTATAAAATTTTGCATCAAGCTAGTCATGTATCTCATATGGCATGTATTATACGATGGGCTTATTTCAATAGTGGTACAAGTACATTTTTGTTCATTCTGAGATACAGGGTCCTAAAGTTAAATGAGCACTGAAAATTCTGCAGTTCAGATACCAGAAATATTCAAGCATATGGCTTCTTGCTAGAGATGAACCTTTCTTTCTGTTTGTTTCAAATATTCATTTCAGAAAAGCATCAAAGACAGAAAAGTGGAGGTAATGGACTTGTACCACTATTGAAATAAGCCCTTCATATAACTGTAGAAATAATAATAATAATAAGCAGAAAGGAAGGAGGAAGGGGATTCATCGACATAAAAAACCTACATTATGGACAGGTAGACAATTTAAGAAAATTCTTTCTAGAACGAGCAGAAACTGGCAAAATACACAAAGCAATCACTCATATAAATGCATCGGCTACACCACTACAATTTCATAACCACTTCTACAACCCTTTAGATCACATAACATCAACAGATATGAAGAAAGTAAATTGGAAAAAGAAAACACTACATGGCAAGCACCCGTATCATCTAACACAGCCACACATCGATCAAGACGCATCCAACACGTGGCTAAGAAAAGGCAATATATACAGTGAGATGGAAGGATTCATGATTGCAATACAGGATCAAACAATAAACACCAGATATTACAGCAAGCATATTATTAAAGATCCCAATACCATAACAGATAAATGCAGACTTTGCAAACAACAAATAGAAACAGTAGATCACATCACAAGTGGATGTACAATACTAGCAAATACAGAATACCCCAGAAGACATGACAATGTAGCAAAAATAATACATCAACAACTTGCCATAAAACATAAACTAATAAAACAACACGTTCCCACATACAAGTATGCACCACAAAATGTCCTGGAGAATGATGAATACAAATTATACTGGAACAGAACCATTATAACAGATAAAACAACACCACATAACAAACCTGACATCATACTCACCAATAAAAAGAAGAAATTAACACAACTAATCGAAATATCCATACCCAATACAACAAACATACAGAAGAAAACAGGAGAAAAAATTGAAAAATACATCCAACTGGCTGAGGAAGTAAAGGACATGTGGCATCAGGATAAAGTTGACATTATACCAATTATACTGTCAACTACAGGAGTCATACCACACAATATCCACCAGTACATCAACACAATACAGCTACATCCAAACTTATATAAACAACTACAGAAATCTGTAATTATTGATACATGTTCAAAATCCCGAAAGTTCCTAAATACAATGTAACATATACCGTACAGTTAAAAGGAAGTCACGCTTGATGAAGGTCCGCGTCACTTTCCATTTTTAACCAGACCTAATATCTGAGAAAAATAGAAATAATAATAATAATAAAGATGGATTGTAATATTTCACACACCAGCCATTTCTCTCTCTTGCATAATAATAATTAATATACACATATAAAAGACACTCACCATTGTAATAACAATAATTTCTGCAGTTTCAAGGAACCATAACAAAGACAGTAGTTCTGAGCTGCTGCCGTGTGAACAAATGATTTTTTATTGTGTCCAGCCTCAACAATGGGTGACAATTAGTATGTATCTGAGTGGTGTCTGTTTTGTCAGATATTTCCAACACAACAGACATCACATGAATCTACACATATTTAGAAAAGGAGATAACAGCTCCTCGATGTTTGTTGCAGTGCAGATGCATGAACATTGTCCGAAATCCTGAGGGAATCAGAATTTGTGAGCAGAGAGTTTAATGGATGAGAGATGCTGCATTGTAGCATGTGATAAGTTAGAAATTTGATTCAGTCAGGGATCATGTCTAGATGGCCAAAGCATTTAAGCAGCTGCTCATGAGAAGTGGTACATCCAGGTTTGAGTTCTGGTACAGCGCAAATTTTCACCACTGCATAGCACAATGCCATGTGCAGCTAGCCGTCATGATTTCCCACCCATACTTCTTTTCATTTACTTTCTATTCCTATATCTCATGTTTACATGTGACAATTAGGGTAGCCCTCATGCAGGGACAATGCTACCTGGACTTCATTTGACTCCATACTAACCACATTGCTTTAAGGCTCAAAAAGAGAACACGACAAGTGGTATAACCCAATTTCACAGAAAGTTTGCTCATTGGAAGAGGAGTCACAATACGTGAACACATATCCTGGCTTATCCATAGATACTCAACTGTTCATGAGAAAATAATGGTCAAAGCTTTTGATGAAATTTAGATGCCCTTAAGGACACAATAATCTCAGCTGAAATGGTGGCACAGTGCCTGGGATTGTGGCTTCTAACATTTGTGCCTTATGTTTGAAAGTCGATTATTGTTTTTATTTTTTTTTATTTTATTTATCTACTCATGTCCATAGGAGGTTACTACACAAAAGTGTCTTTTCAAGTTAGGGGATACAAGGGCATTACATTAATTGCAAAATCACAATTTGGTTTCACAATAAGGGATATACATTGTTGTTCATGAAAAATGCAGTCTTCATTAAGATTATGTTTTGTAACTGACTGGCCAGTGCAGTACTATGTGAAAGGATGGAATCTCTTAGCATTTAAGTAGACAATCAATATAACCCATTTAGCTTACCACACCAAGCAAAAATTTTTTTGGTTAGACTAAATGGATCCTAAAATGTCAAAGGAATTCTAATACCATTATTCTGTTGGCTACAACACTTAGAATGACAATGTGTGCAAAGTGGACAATAACACTGCAGGGAGGAAGATCTTTGAAATGAAATCTGCGGCAAATAATAAAAGGGATATAATGTGTTTTTTTATAGATTTAAAGTGACAAACAACATATAGAGCCCTTGCAGTGGGAAAAATAAATTTATTTTTGACTGAATACCAAAAAAATGGGCCATACAACTTGAACAAACCATAGACTATTGATCTGGTGATTCTAATTTAATTGTTTCAAAGTGTTATATGAAAAAGTTAACACAATGAGTTGCCAGTTTGTTTCCTGTAACTGCAATCTTACCTCTTTTTGTCTGGCCTTCAAATGAGAATGGTTAGCAACTAAAAAATTCATTAAAAATTCAGTTATCTATTCACAGACAGGTGGCTCTGACCAAAGGAAGTGTTTAGCAACTGGCAGGCTATATACAAGTGGTAGTCACGAATTTTTAATAACAACCTAAAAAAAAGGTTACATGATAATTTTTCAGTTTGTTAGCAGGTACATGTCTGTATAGTTCTGGAACACAATGAATCTACCATGCCAATGCCACAGTACCACTGCACACCATAGAGGTGCCAACAGAAAATAGCACAGCATATTGATGAAGTGGAATATTGTTACAGTAATTCAATATCAGCAGCAGTGAAAATGATGCAGGAATCCAGAAGACTTAATTATTAATGTGCTGTGGCATTTTGCTTTGGATCCTCTAGTGGCAGAGAGAGACAGAGAGGGGGGGGGGGGGAGGGAGGGAGGGAGGAAGGGAGAAAAAGAAACATTGAGGGGGCCAGGGAGAGAGAGAGAGAGAGAGGGGGGGGGGGAAGAAACTTCCTTTTTTACTTTATTTTATTATTCCCTTTTTTCAAGGTGATAGTTAAATCTTTTAACTATTCCTCATACTTGGCACATGCACGGAAGAAAAAATGAAGAAATATATAAGTTTGATATCCCATCACTTATAGACCCATTACAATCAGACCACAAGTGGTGTGTGAATTGCACATGACGTAGACATTGTTTTTTTCAAAGGGACAATCTCAACATTTCCATAAAGTTATTTTTACTTAAATCAGAATAACAAAGTGACTGACATTTTCAAAATTACAGAGTAGTAACATGAACAAAACTGAGCATCCAGGTGTGTGATGGGGTGATACTGTATATTTTCTTTAATCAATGGACATGATAATGCTGTGACAGCAACAGTTGTGTTGTTACTCTTAATATATAAGAATGAATGTGATTTGCAGGACTGTGATAGTCACATCATTTTCAGTGCACTTTCCCTGCTAGCTTACGCTGAGTAAAACAGTGGAAAATCCATGATGGTATGTAACAATATTATGAGAAGGAAAGTTGCAACTCACCATATAGCATAGATGCTGAGTCACAGATAGGCACAACAAAAAGACTTTCACAACCATTAAGGCCTTCTTCAACAATAGACACACATACTCACACACACAACTGTTGACTAAATATTGTTATGTTGAGTAAATATGTCACACAGGGAAACAAAGACCATTTTAAAAATCAATTACAAGAGTTATGTTATTGGCTTCAAGAATCATACTCAGTTGCCTGATTCATCAGGAATCTGAAATAAGAAAACAATATGACAAAGATGAAAAGAATAAAAGGCATTACTAGGATCACCCTATGATGGGCTGTTGCTGTGGTAGGAATCCCATAAACAATCAGCAGTGAGTCTGTTACTCTCTCTTACATATAAGGAAGAAAGAAAAATCACAGTTTATCATCCTGTTGATCATGGGGTCATTAGAAACTGAGCACATGCTTGGACAGGAATGGAAATCAGTTCTGTCCTTTTCAAAGGAATTTTATCAGCATTTTCCTTAAATGATTTAGGGGAACCACAAAAACTTAAATCTCAATTTTCAGGCATGAATTTGAACTGCTATAATTCCAAATGCAAACCCAGTGTCTCACTACTGTGTCACCTCACTTGAAAACTTAAATCTGGATGATCAGATGGGGATCTGAATCTTGCTTCTTGCAAATGGGAGACCAATATCCCAAAACCACTGTGCCACTACACATCATGGTACACGGCAAGATGAAAGGCTGTAACACAGAAGTAGCAAAGGGAAGGCTTTGACAAGTATAGTCTAATTTAGATGTAAAACTATGAGTAAATCCTTTTTCAAGTATAAGTGTATTTAAGAAAAGGCAAATATATGGAGTAATGAAAAAGAGCCATTACGAAACTACAGAATAAACTACAGAATTAAGAAAAACAGTAAGAAAAGAAGAGGGCCACATACAGAATATGAGTAAATGCAGAAAAAGAACAAATAATAGAAAAAAGGAAAATCAAATGAGAAAAATAGAAAATGACAGAAGTACAAGGTGTACAGCTTTGCTTCCGCCATTTGCCAACAGATGCCAGGTAAGTAGCAGTCGAAAGAAACAGATCACAGATGTCAGGCAGTTAGCTTGGACCTTGGTCAACATAATCTCATTCAAACATTAGTCAATTTGTGTCTGCATCATAAAGTTGTTCTCGACTGAAAATGTCAGTTTACGAGTCTAATTCTCGTCATTTGTGGGAGGTGTTACTGTTTTTTTCAATATGAATAAAACAGCGGCTGACTCTCATCTAATGCTCTCAAGTATGTATGGTAAGGATGCTATTAGTGAAAGAATGTGTCGTAAGTGGTTTCAATGCTTCAAGAATGGTGATTTTAATGTTGTAGACCGGCATAGTGGTGGAAGAGAGAATGTTTTCAAAGATGCAGAATTGGAGACATAGCTGAGTGAAGACTTGTGTCAAACTCAAGAAGAAATGACATGATTAGTGGGAGTGACACAGCAAGCCATTTCAAAATCTCTCAAGGCTATGGGCATGATTCAGAAAGAAGGAACTTGGGTCCCGTGTGAGCTGAAACCAAGAGACGTTGAACGGTGTTTGTGAACAGTTGTTTCAGAGGCAAAAACAGAAGGGATTTCTTAATCGCATTGTGACCAGGGACAAAAAATGGGTTCATTATGATAACCCTAAATGCAAAAAAACGTGGGGATATCCCACCCATGCTTCCACGTCGATGGCCAAACCAAATATTCCTGGCTCCCAGATCCTGCTCTGCATTTGGTGGGACCAGCTCAGCGTTGTGTACAATGAGGTGTTAAAACCAAGTGAAACAATCACAGGTGCTCATTATTGAATGCAATTAATGTGTTTGAGCAGAGCATTAAAAGACAAATGGCCGCAATACAGCAAGAGGCACGATAAAGTGATTTTGCAGCATGACAACGCTCGACCCCATGTTGCAAAACTGGTCAAAATGTACTTGGAAACATTAAAATATGAAGTCCTACCCCACCCGCTGTATTCTCCAGACATTGCTCCCTCTGACTATCACCTGTTTAAATCAATGGCCCATGGCCTGACTGACCAACACTTCCAATCTCATGAAGAAGTCACAAATTGGATCGATTTGTGGATCACTTCAAAAGATGAACATTTTTTTTCGACATGGGATTTATACACTGCCAGAAAGATGGGAGAAAGTAATGGCCAGTGATGGAAAATACTTTGAATGATACATGTGTAACCAATTTGTTTTATTAGAGCCTCAAATGTTGGGGAAAAAATGGCAGAAGCAAAGTTGTTCACCTTGTAAATAAAGGTATAAAATAAGTACTCTTTCTCTCTGCAGTGGAGTGTACAGTGTTTTGAACTTATTCTCAGATTAAAACTGTGTCTTGGGCCAGGGATCAAACCTACTACACTGTTTCGAACATATTCCCAGATTAAAACTGTGTATTGGGCCAGGGCTCAAACCTGGGACCTGAGCTTTTTCAGATAATTCTGAACCATCAAGGCATGGCTGCTGTATATCTTACTGGACAAGTTTGGATCACTCAGTTGATAATAGTATTGCTTACAAAAGGCAAGGTTCTGGATTTGAGTCCTGCTCCTGCAAATATTTTCAAGTTTCAAGTAACAGCAGATCAATGCAAGTATAGTCCAGAGATTCAATGTAAATAAAGTAGAAATCTTAACAGTTTTGACATTCTGGTGTAGGAAAGTAGAATAACACTCTTGTATTGCAGAGTATGTTGTACAGTTTTGTACTTTACATCATCTGTGACTATGCCCTTTAATTTCTACAGAGTGGTGATGGCTTTCAATCAACGACACATCTGAATCCATATATCTGTCTTCAGTCTTTGACATTGTGCAGCAGCTTTAGTGTTTTTACCATCCAGTGGGGCATTTGAACATGCCTGTAATAAACTGTTTATCAGCTGCTATGGAATATATTGTCTTTGGTAAAACTTAGGATAGTGACATTAGTCAAATAACTGGACATATGGAGGCTTTTAACCAGTCATTCTTCCTGCAGTCCATATTGTGACTGAAATGTGAAAAACCCTAACATGTCATACCATGCACTTCAATTTAGGTTACTGAATACATGTAGATGTACAAGCTGAAACCATTTTCCCTGAAACCCAAACAATCCTAATATGAGCAGTGTATTAATATGCAATAATAAGCATTTCTGTGGCAATAAATGTATTCTCATTTTTTCCATAAACTTAGCGTGCTATGATTTCCCCATTGGTAGCATGATAAAGTTGAAATGCCAGTAGTATTATGGTTGGTGTGAGTAATGGTAAATAATTTGGTATGAGAATCCAGTTTTAGGACTGTTTTAGCCCAAAAACTTATATCTATGCAGTCATGGGAAAAATTGTATGCAAGTTTAGAAAAAGCTTGCTTGCACTGCACATATGACTTTAGTTTCCAAAAAATTTCTTACCCTCTTTTACATTGTTTTAGGATTAGTTGATAAAGCAGTTTGAGTCTGTGGAATTTGGTTGCATTGTTATGGGACAGTCTGGGTTTAACCAGAAACAGACATGACTCCAAGCTTTAGAACTGCTTATTGCACATTTATTAGTATATGATGTAGCCAAGGATTTAGTTAGACTCCATGTTGGGCACTATTTATGAAGTAATGGAGTTTGCTCAAGCCAAGACTCATTTTTAGTGAATGACTTTAAGTTATAATTCCACTTAAGGGAGACATTAAAAGAAAGTAACTCCACAATCATTTCCATTGGCATCCACATCATCTTCTGCAATATGATGTCATTTGGATATGGTAAGGAGGGTTTGGGGAAGGCACAATGCTCCCACAGCTGTTGTCAGCTTTCCAGAGCTTGAAGCTGCTACTTCTCATTCAAGGAACAGAGGCTGAATGCATCTGTTCCTGTCCTACCACCAAGGAAAACTACCTTCATGTGGCAGGCAGACACCCTGACCTCTTGGCTATAGAGGCAGACCCGAGTGTGGATTTTGCAAGGTAATAATAAATAAAGGGATTAGGGATATCAAGTCCCGAAATGAAATTAGAGTTTATTTTCACAGTATGTTATGTTTGGGCCACGGCTATGAATTTCAGGTACCCTTTATGAAAAAGTTAATATATCTCCACCCCTATGATTAAAATGATAAAACAATAATAATATGTTTATTATATTAGTGAAAACTCTTCGAACTGCTTCCAGGATCATTAGTTATTGTTACTCTGAGACAAACAGAACACTGGGATGTGGAATGCTGGAGTGCGTGTTGTTTAGCCATCTCTCAGCACCACAGCTTGTGTGCAGGAGTCAGCTGGGATTTTCTCAGTGGCTGCATGACGTGGTCCACAGTGTCTATAGCCTTGGCAGAGACAGATTTCTGGCATTAGTGCAAATGTCTCCCTCTGACTGTCACTGTGCAGCAAATCAAATTCTTGAATGTTGTGTGAACTGTCGTAAAGTCCCTTCCATGAAGGCTCGCATTGAAGAGTCTACCCTCAAATTTTGCAGTGAAATCTATCACACAAAGTGAATCTCTCCCCTTGCACTCGCAGGTGTGTTCATACATCTGATGAGTCATCTCAGGATCTGCTTCTGGTAAACTGTTTCATTTTGCAATGGTTTTCACAGATATTTCATAATGTCCTCTTTTTGTGCACTAAGATCACTCATACACTTGCCAGGAAAGTTTTACTGTGAAAGCATTCTTTTCTTGTGCCAAGTAGTATTTTTTCAGATACCTAAAAATTCTGTGACCAGCGAATATGTCATTTTGACAGCTTGGTCTTTGAGAACTGCCTTTTGCCTCCGAACTGTATGTGATCCTACAGCTAGCTATAACACGTACTGGCACATCTCAGTCCCATCTGCCAATGACTCTTTGAGTCCCTCCTGTGGTGTGGTAACTTTCTCATCTTCTCTGTCTGTGGCTTTCATTGAACATCTCCAGACTCCTAACAGCTATCAGCAGCTAAGGTGAGCTGTGCCTGGGATAGTACTGTGGGACGACAAAGCTTTCTCCCTCTGTCCCTGTACAACAGGCATCCTACTTCGTGGGCAATAGGTGTCTCATTTGTCTCTTCACTATAATGTCCTGTCATTAGCAGCACTTGGATTTTGTTAATTGTTTAAAATTTTGAATGTTTTCTATTTCACATTTCTAACCCTATATGAGGTACACAAAAACAGTACACCAGTTGATAACCTTCTGAGACAGACAATTTTTCCTGTACTACTTCAGATTTCTTTGATAATATATTCATTACCTCTTATTTTGTTGTCAGAGAATTTGTTAGATTGTGTTCTAGTATGCATTTTATGCGTGTGTAACATTTCAACAGTTCTGTGTTATTTCTACACTTGAGATTTACCTTATCTTATTTACCACAATACCGGTGTTTGCAGATGGAGCATAAACCAACTCTTATGCCTTTTTTGGAGCACATATTACATACAAAATGACCATATATTAACAAATCAAAATTATATGTTTTAGAACTGTCTTATCTGGTTCCACCTAGCATACATCATGTGTAATTAATTCAAGTGAAAAATAAGCAAAGGCAATATAACTACACAACAAATAATGATGAAATGTAGTGCAGGACCATTCATATTAAGCTTCTTACGGTTTTCATGGCACCAAAACTTGTTAACCTATGATTTACTTTTTATACTTTATGTATTAAACTAACACATGTTTGGAGTATCTTGAACTGAGCTTGTACTTACCATCACATAGTTGCGAAGATATGTTATATTTGTAACCAACAGGGCATCTTCCCAAATTCATATCACTACCATCATCACCTATACCATCCCCTGTAAATGAGATCATCATAAATGAAGAGAAATTTCAAGAAAATCCTAAAATGAGATAGTTCACAAGTATTAATTAATCCTGCTAGAAAAGTTTGGTTCCAAACAAGTAACATATAAAGACAAGGAAAATATTTTTCAATTATCACAATTTTTTAAAACTATTAAATTTGTGTTCATTCATATCTGAAAACAAGATTTATTTTTTCTCTTGAAGCATTTATTGCAAACGAAAAAGCATGTAAAGATACTGAACAATATTATAAAAAGTATAGTTGCTACTCACCAAATAGCAGAGACACTGAGTCGCAGATAGGCACAACAAAAGACTGTCACAATAAAAGCTTTTGGCCAACAAGGCCTTTGTCAAAAATAGATGACACACACACACACACACACACACACACACACACACACACGTAAATGCAACTCACACACACGACTGCAATCTCCGTCAGCTGAAGCCTCAGTTACTGAAGATTTATAAGATGTATAAGAAGTCTTCCCCAAACTTCAATAGTTAAAATATGGGCAAATGAACTATATCATTGACATGCTTTCTTGAATATGACCCATATGGTGTCAGTCACAAAACTGCAATCACAGGTGATAACACCAAGAATGTCAGTACTAAGAAAATGGATGACCAAGGAATAAAAGCATATAAAATAGCTACCACCTCAGGCAAATTGGAAGAAATAATGCAGTACACTTTTGTAGAAGAATAGGCCATGCAAAGACTTCCCACAAGATGAGTATCGTATTTGTTGATGCTAGTCAACAGTTTTAACTGGTTTGAAATGAACCCAACTGACTTTATACAATGATTGACTACTGCAGATGACACATGGGTTCAACACAGCATGCCAGAAATTAAACACTTATAAAAACAGAGGATAGAAGCCACTGATGTTGCATTTAAAAAAGCTGATTCCATCAAGTGGACTGCCTATGACTAATATTTACTGGAATATAAAATGAGTTGTTATGTCTATTGCATCACAACATTTAGAATAACTGGTAAATACCATAATGGGGTCAACAAAGGACAGACATTGCTATCTCTGAACCTGGGTGGATACTAACTATACAAATACTTTGCAAGAAACTGTAATAAATGATTTCCCATGGGAAATAGTCAGAAGTTTTATTAATAATGACTAGCAGCTAAAGGTGATCTTCTTTGGAGGGTCTGATCTGTCAATAGGCTGTTTTTGATAATTCACTTCCAGGCAATGTAAGAGAAAAGCAACTTTTGTCCAAGTTATTTAGATTTGACATACTGCTTGGGACTAACCAACACCCTCTGAACAAATGACACATAAAATGAAGTGTAAATATTATCTACTCATCAAAGACATGTAGGACAAAGTACACTGATCTAAACTGGGGCTAAAGGAATGATTTAGGTCCCCTGCCATGCTCCTAAGGAACATACATGCCTATATTGGGGGTGCTAATCAAGAAAAATAACAATAAATAGTGGGGTATGCTAGAAAAGCCATGGAAGCTGGTTCGAATACATTATTCGTAAAGGCTAACAACTACAGTAAAATTTAATAAGTTACTACCGCTTAATCAGGAAGGCCCTCACTCATGGTGGAGTCTTTGGACAGGGCAGACTACGAATGGCTTATGGCCTTTGTTCCTTGTCACTTGGTGGTAAATGGGTGGTGCAATCTAGGAATGGCGAGTGGCTATCTGTATACTAGCTTGGTGGCAGAAGTTCCTAGGTCAGTTCTGTGTGTGATCTGGGTACAGCAGTGGAACATTCAGAAGAATAACACGTGAGGGTGGCTTTATGTGTATGGTAGAAATGTTCCACCATGCCGTTAGCTGCAAGGTGGTAGCTGGTGGTATGGTTGAAACTGGAGCCACAGGTGGCTGTCAGAGATCTGAAGAGAGTTGAGGGAACAGGTGCCCACAATCTGTAGTGATGTGTGGGCATCCAAAGCAGGACACCCAAGTCCGAACAAAGGCTGCAGCCACAGTTTCAGCTGAAATGGCAGGGATAGGGGTGGCCTCCAGCAAGCACATAAATCTGTCAGTAATTATCAACAGATACAGTTATCCTTTGGAGAAGGGTAGTAGGTATCTGTATCAGGCTTTGTACAGCCGCAGTCAATGGAAGCACTTTGAGGAAATACAGCTTGGGAAGGTGGCATGGAAAACACAGCAGCACTCTTCTTGTTAAACAAACCATGACAAAACACTGACTGCTGTTCATGCATACTCCGGCAAAGTGTGCCAGATGACGACGTGAGCCAAGTGGTGTTCTGTGGGATGAGCTGCTGAGAGCATGGCTGGGAGTTGCTGCCTTACCGAAGTGGAAGAAGAGGCTGCTCGAGTGACGGTACAACAAGTGGGACATCTAGAAAGTGTGGCCATCTAAGCTCTACCTCTAGCAGAAGTGACCAGCGAGAATGTTGGGAGCTGTGGTGATACCTGGGCTGGCAAGAGCTTGGTTGATCACTGTTTTTCAGTCTGTCTAGCCCGTCGTCTATTGCTACAGCTGGAGATGATGGAAGGAGTCACCACAGGGCTGCATAAAAGTGCACTTTTGGTACAAAAACCACTGCCAGGCCAAGATATTTTCTCATTGATTTTGTGATATTTCTTTTAGATATTGCTATAATGAGTGAATAATATGAAGGCATGTTGAAAAGTAATGTCTTCAAATTTTTTATGTGAATATTCTTAAAGCTTTTTACATAAAATAAATTTTATTAACATTCTACATCTTCACTCTCCATATCTACTCATCTGCAGCCATCTGCCACTAGACAACTCTGAACTGTAGCACGTAACATGATGGTGTGTAATGTAGCTATTTTGGTGCGTGTGAAACAACACGTTGTAATGTCAGTGCCAGACCACACAAAAGCACTGCAACATCTGCGACAGTCAGACGCTTTGGGTTCACTATCATCAATCATTCTCCATACAGCATCAACGTGGCCTCATCCAATTTTCATCTGTTTGCACAACTTGAAGCATCCCTTTGAGCACCTCACTTTGATAGTAATGAAGCAGTGCAAGGAGAGGTGTGATTGTGGCTCCGTCAACAATGTCAAACATGCTCCAGTGCTGGTATCAACAATGAGGTCTCCCAGCAATTAGAATGCCTGTGTTGAGAAATAAACATGTAGACTTGAAGACTAAAGATGGAGAGTGTTAATAAAATTTGTTTTAACCAAAAAAGCTTTAAGAGTGTTCACATTAAAAAATTTCAGAGGCACTAATTTTCAGCACATCCTTGTACTTCAATAAGTTAGATGCCAGCACTTTCACAGATTGATTACAAAGCTATCACAATGTACAACTTTTAAAATCTTTGTTTGTGTTTTATGTTTAGGATCTGATATTTTTGTAATTAATAGTTAACAGCATCAATCAACAGCTGAGTATTAAGTGTGCCCACTGCTGTGAAGTGTTCTCTAGTTCAGGAATTTTTTTCTTCATTGAAGTACAAGAAAGGGGTGCACACAGCCTTGTAATGATAGTTAATAGTGTTGACTGAAAAGCCTGGGAAGCAGACACTCATCGGGAGATCCATGTGCTTACTTTCACCTCCATACTGCATCTGAATGTCATCACTGTCAGAAGATGACATGGTAGCTGTACACCAGGATGAGACTGATTGACTGAGGGGGTTATGGGACTAAATAGTGACATCATCAGTCCTGCGATTCAAAAGTTACGGGTCAAGCTATAAAGCGAGAAAGTTAAAGCACACACAGCAGAAGGCAGAAAGGGCAGGCCAAATCTAAAACCTTGAGCAACAGAGGAATAAAAGAGCAGTATTTGCATGGGGGAGTGGCCATGGGTCCCAGACCCAGAAAAGATGAAGAGACACCCCAACAACAACAACCCTGTCCCCACTACAGGAGCAAAGCAAAACCTTATAACTCAAAATAAAAACAACTTTCATGTAGGAAACTGACAACCAGTTCTACCATCCATGAATTGTCTCCTAAAATTAAAGACAAGGGATCTGGAAGGCTATACTTAGTATGAAGAGTCAAAAGAAGGGGACATTCCACCAATATATGGGATACCGTCAGTCTGGCTCCACAGTTACATTAAGGGGGTTGGCTCATTACACAAGAAAAAACAATGTGTGAGCCTAGGATGACCAATGCATGGACAGAATAAGATAGTGGACTCCCTCCAATACGAGTGGAAGGAAGAGCACCAAACCGCAGTAGTCTCCTCAATTGTGTGGAGCTTATTACTGAAAGCAGTAGCACACCAGTTGTCATTCCACTTTTTGGCAAAGACAGATTTGATGTGCATCCACATATCTGCACCTGGGATCATGAGAGGGAATGGGGAGGGGGGGTAAGTATCTGCCTCTCTAGCCAAATGGTCAACCAGTTCATTCCCTGGGATGCCCACATGACTTGGGACTGTAAGGAAGACAATGGAGCAGGCAGCACAGCCAGGAGCAGAGAGGAGTTCATGGATAGCAAAGACAAAAAGGGTGATGAGAGTAGCATCGGTCTATAGCCTTGAAGCTACTAATTGGATTGATACATATTAAAACAGTGTGGAAGGAGGCCTGAGAAACAAAATGGAAGGCTCTGTTAATGGCTAGCAGCTCTGCTATGAACACATTACATGATCCTGGTAGTAAATGGTGTTCCATTCCAGTAGGAGACAGAAAAGTGTATCATACCTTATTTACTGTTTTAGAACCATCAGTGAAGAAGATCGTAGCACCCTGGCACTCTTCAGGCATGGAACATATTAGGTTTCAGAATATGATAGGGGTAACATAGACTTTAGGACCCTGGAATAGGTGGGTCCTAATCTGTGGTCAAGGCACCATCTACGGGTTTGTGTGTGTGTGTGTGTGTGTGTGTGTGTGTGTGTGTGTGTGTGTGTGTGTTGGAGGGGGGGGGGGGGGTGCATGAAGAAATACACAAGGGCGCATTCCAGTGGGTGGGGATGGAGATCCTGACAGAGGAAAGTGAGTGAGATGCATTCCAACTAGCAATCCCATCCAAGAGCAGTTATTAGGAGGGAAAAATCCCATGTTTGCAAAGAGGACAGGGTACACAGTATAGTCAGGGAATCATCGAATAATGATTGTGTAAGAAACCAGGAGTTGGCTGCATCATATTTGTAAAGTGGGAATCCCTGCTTCTGCGAGGAGACTGTCGACAGGACTAGAGTGAAAGGCACCGATAGCCATACACACCCTACAATGATGAAAAGGGTCAAGTAGTTTCAGAGTGGATGTAGCTGCTGAGCCATAAGCCTGACAACCATAGTCTAATCTGGTAGAAACCAGAGCATGCTAAATATGGAGAAGAGTACCATGTTCTGCACCCCAAAATGTGTGAGCCGGGAGGTGGACAGCATTACGTTTCCACGTGCAAATAGTCTTCAAGCCATGTCAGCTTTTTACCAAAACTAAGGCCCAAGAAACAGGGCTGTACTACAACATCTAGGCACTGGTTGCCTAAATAAAGTTCTGGATCAGGGTGTACTGTGAGTTGATAGCAAAAAAACCATAGCCAGCGTTTTGGAGGAAGAAAGCTGGAAGCCATGGGAGAGGGACTATGCAGAGGCCCATCGGATGGTGTCTTGGAGCTGGTGTTTGGCATATGTTACTGAATGGGATCTGCACCAGATGGAAAAATCATCAACATACAATACTGGGGAAATCAGAGGCCCAACAGAGGTTACAAGCCCATTGATGTCAATGAGGAAGAGTATTACATTTAACACAGAACCCACCGAGAGATTGTTCTGCTGGATCTAACGGGTGCTAAGTGAAGTGCCAACTCAAACCCAGAAGAGCCAGCAGGATAAGAACTCATGGATAAAAATAAGAAAGGGGCTGAAAAGCCTCAGTTATGGAGGGTAACTAAAATGTGATGGCACCAAGCTGTGTCATATGCCTTATTTAGGTCAAAGAAGACTGCGACAATGTGTCAGCAGTTAGTAAAAGCCTGTAAGATTGCTGTTTCCAATCTGAATAAATGGTCAGTTGTAGATCGTCCTTCCTGGAAGCCACACTGATATGGGGCCAATGGCCCTGAGATTAGAGTGCCCAACATAATCAGAAGCTAACCATCCTCTCGAGCAGTTTACAAAGTATGTCGGTCAGGCTAATCGAGTGATAGCTGTCCAGAGATGTTGGGTTCTTCCCAAGCTTAAGGTCGGGATAACTATGCTGTCTCGCCATTGTGAGGGGAAGACACCTGTGAGTCAGATGTGATTGAAGACCCTGAGGAGATGTTGCCTCTGGGTAGTGTCCAACTGTTGGATCATTTGGTTGAAGATGGAATCTAGGCCTGGGGCCATGTCATGTGAAAAGGTAAGAGCCTGCAAGAATTCCCATTCAGTGAAGCGTTCATTAAAGGGTTCAGCTTCATGAGAGATGAAACAGAGGGGGGTTTGTTCAACTTAGTATTTCTGCCAGAGAAAGATAGCACTATAGGAAGGGGATGCCCATACTGTTGCAAAGTATGTCGCAAAGCGTTCTGCAAGGACCGATGGATCAGTACACAGAGCACCCTGTAGGATAAAACCCTGGACAGTTGATTGTTGCTGGTGGCTCAGAAGGCTATAGGGCTTGGATCAAACCTGTGATGAAGCGGCATACATCCCCAGGGAGGAAACACAGCACTCCCAGCATTCCCTTTTACTCTGCTTAAGAAGGTAGTGATCCTTAGCACTGAGATGCTTAAATGTGATCAGGTTGGTCTGGGAATGGTGTCATTTTAATCATAACAGTGCCCATCGGTGGTCCTGGATAGTGACTGCTACATCCTGGGTCCACCACAGTACCAGCTGACAATGAGGGGGACCTGTGGGTAGGGGGATAGCAGTGCCAGTGGCATGAAGAAAAATGGCTGAGATGTCTTGCACAACTGTATCAATGAAATCCAAGAGAGAGGTGTCAAAGTGCACATTTGAAGTATATAAAGGACAATTGACTCTGCAGAATGCCAACCATGTGGGCTTGTCTGCCTGGTGGCAGCAGAGGAATGATAGAATCACAATGATCCTCATGGGGAGACCAACATAGGAAAGCCAGAAGAGCAGGGAAGATGATCATGAGATTGATAGCAAAAAAGGTGCTGTGAGCAGTGCTGAAGTGGGTAGGGGAACCATCACTGAGGATACACAAATCATAGTCTGTAATAAGTTGGTCGATTAGAAGACCCCTATCTGTCAAAGTGGCACTCCCCCACAGGGGATGGTGTGCACTGAAATGCTCAAGGAGAAGGTACAGGAGTGGGAGTAGCTATATTAAATGGTGACTGCTGGGGTTGTTTGCACTTGTACTGCTATTGCTTCCAGGTTGGTATGAAGTGGGATCCAGTCAATAATGACATTGGTACAAACCAAACTGCAAAGCCCTTCAGATGCTATCCCACAGCCAGCACAGTTCTGACAGAACATTAGCAATGAAACTTTGGAGAGTGGTCATTGCAGAAGTGCACTTCACGAAGAGCAAGACAGAATGCAGAATAAGAGGAAACAAGTTGTTGTATTTCCGATAGGTGACGGTAATATTCATTGCAATTCCAACTTATTATCATGTAGTGAGAGTCCAGATTAGACATAAAGAAGTAAAGGGGGGTCATTCACCTTGTCAACGGTCATCACCAATGAAAATGGGGTGACATCCATAAAAACTGTGTCAGATTTGGAATTAAGAGGAGGGGGAAACGCCGCCACCCCCCCCCCCCCCCCCCTCCCCCTGGGATGCCCAGGAAGCCTCGTCATTAGATTTGCGCTGCTTCTTATTCTCTCTCGGAGGGTGGGAGGAGCAGTAATGTCCAGATTGGACAGAGAGCAAGCAGCTTTGGTCCCTCGTCTGACCTGAGGCTGCAGGCTTCCGATCTTGAGAATGCCAGGGAAGATGTTCCAAGAGGGAGCCCCATCCTTAGCAGGAGCCAGAGAAGATGATGTCTTGAATGTATGGTTTGACATTGCACCTGTATACCATTACCTTGACCTTCTTGGGCAGGGTACCCCCTCAAATGCCAGACTAAAAGCACCAGTGTCTAAACAATGATCCTTTGGGCCTCTCTGGACACACTGGATGAAATTAATGCCATGTCATTCTAGATTAGCCCCAAGTCCATCATCATACTGGAGGAGAAGGTCCCTATGAAAATTTACACCCTTTGTCATATTGAGTGACTTTTGAGGAGTGATATTCACTGGGAAGTCTCCTAAATGGTCACAGGCATGAAGCAATGCTGACTGATTGGCACAAATTGTCTTTATAAGGAGGAAGCCAGATGTCACCTTGCTTAAGGACTCAACTTCATCAAACTTGTTTTCAACGTGTTCCACAAAGAAAAGGGGTTTGGTGATGGCAAAAGTCTCCCTGTCTCAACTTCATCAAACTTGTTTTCAACGTGTTCCACAAAGAAAAGGGGTTTGGTGATGGCAAAAGTCTCCCTGTCTGTCCTGGTACAGACCAGGAACTGCAGAAAGGGTTTTGCCTCATGCCAGCAGGCCTGGCTCTCCTCTCAGGGGCTAGCCAAGGGGGGAAATGCCAGGTAGATAGAAACAGGAACTGAGACAAAATTGTTCCTAGGAAGAGACACGGCCGTGGAAGACCGGCCATAGGGTTTAACATGTTTAATGTACTAAACGTCTGACCTGGTACCACCTGCTCTGAAAAGAGGCTCATCTTGTGGGTGTCACACAGCCACAGCAAGGCCACCTGGCAGGACAACTGTTGCTGGGAGTTCTGATGCCCCAAAAAGATGGGCATCCACTCCTAGGCTCAAAAGAGATGTTCTCAATGCAGGTACTAGCAGTGTGATTCCTGTTGTGTCAGGGGCTCAGCCAGATGGTACATAACAGCCCCACCACACAGACTGGCTACTGAGCTGATGACCTAGCAAGGAGGTGAAAGGGCTGTGGCAGGGAGGGAAGGGAAGGGGGAAAAGGGAGAGGGAAAAGGGAGAGGGAAAAGGGAGAGGGATATGGAGAAGGAGAATAGATAGAGTGGGAGAGGGACCCATGGCAAAGACAACAGAGAGGGAGTTCCTCCCCATCTGGCTCACACTACAGATTTCAGATTTGGAGATGGATGTCAAACCCACGAGGACACCAAGAAAGAGAGGCCAAAAAATGGAGGAAAAGCAAACAAACCAAAACTGCAAGACAAAGCGAAGTTAGGAAGATAGCCAGGCTGACATAAATAAGAACACCAAGAGAGGGAAAGGAAGGAGCAAAGGGAAAGGAATAAGGACAGGTAGGGAGAAGGAAGAGGAAGGTAAAGCAGCTCAGAAAAGAAGAAAGGCTGTAATAGCCTGGAGACTTGTGCATGCCACACATGTACCCACAAAAGAGCTGTGGGCCGCCTTGGGGGCCAGGATGACAGAAACCCATCTATAGTGAGGCAACATTCATGAAATTAGGAAGGAGAAAACACAGCAACATTTTTGTAGGGGAACCAATTTTGGAAAAAGGGATTTAAGAATTGGGTCTTCTGTATGTCATCATGTCTGCCTTTATAGGTGATCAGATAATGTAGATGACTCCCATGCAGGGGACCTAGATTCAAGTCCTAGTACTGCCAGGGTTTTTTCCTTGGTAGGAGGACTGGAACCGGTGCACTCAGCCTTGTGATGTCAACTGAGGAGCTACTTGAATGACAAGTAGTGACTCCAAGGTCTGCAGAGCAGACAACCTTGGGCAGACTAGTCTGCTGACCCCACACCCCTCCATAATGCATCCAGCACTGGCTGAGGATGACATGGCAGTCAGTCAGTCCTGATTCGTCTTTCTGTGGCCACAGTGGAGGAGTTTTGGATTTTTGCTTTGTCTGTCATTGCCACTATGTTTACAGAATATCTACAAAGACAGCTTTGATCGATTACTGATTTAATATTTAGCCCAAAAGTTCTTAGGATCTTCAGTCTGGTTGGCAGACTGACTTGCACTTTCAAAGTTGTTGAAAACTTCATTATGGTTCTCTGTACACTAATCCTGGCTTCGTTCAGTTTTTGTTTGTCTATGAGACAATTTGAAGTGAAGCTCTCTTTGCTCTTGGATCAACTTTCTAACACAGACGTCAAACCACAGCAAGTATTTACCATCCCCAACTTCACTTAGCACATACCTGTCTAATGTGTATTGTACTACAAGGATTGACTGAAAAGTAATGCCTCCACCTCCGTAACTCTTCAACAGTTGGCAGCATTGGTATGCGGCAGGTACTGGCTTGTACCATATAGCTTCTTCTCTACAGTTCCAGTTGGTGGGAAGCCTTGGCATTGAATGGTTGTGTTGGTACAATGTAAAATATGGAACCCTGCGGTCAAAGCAATTTAAGCAACGTGCAGTCATTGAATTCTTGACAGCAGAAGGTGTCACCCCAAAGTAGATTCATCAGAGGATGAAAGCAGTTTATAGTGATTGTGTTGATGTGAGTACTGTGCATTATTTGACAAGTAAGTTTAAAGATGTTGAGGTGGGAACATCTGACCTGCGTGACAAAGAAAGAGTTGGACATCCTGTGACAGCGACCACCGTGTTTCACAAGCAAAATGTTGACAAGATTGATTCAGCACAATTGTCTTATCATCCAGAGAGAAACTGCGAGCACAATCAGCATTTCACAAGAATGTGTGGGTCACATTATTGCTTTGCTTGGCTATTGGAAGATCTGTGCACGACGGGTACCCCAGATGCAGAACTTCAGAGACTGAATGTCACCACCATATGGCATCCTCCATACAGTCCGGATTTAGGACCGTCTGACTTCCATCTGTTCCCAATACTGAAAGACAATCTGCAGGGACATCATTATGCTTCTGATGAAGACGTTGAGAGAACTACGAGACTGCGGTTGCAGAAACAGAGTGTCAACTTCTTTCATGACAGCTTCAGAAAAGTTGTTCATCATTGGCAGATATGTATCCAATTGGCTGGTGATTATGTGGAAAAGTGAATATTGGTAATAGAAGATCACATTCTAAGGTTAATTTCTGCATTTAATTTATTAAAATATTCCCATCCAAACCCAATTAATGAAGGTGGAGACATTACTTTCATTCAACCATCATATACTCTCATATTTTGTCCATTTATATTCAGTATTTTCAGTCTCGGAGATGACTATTTCGTGTTGACCACTAAGATAACCTGCAACCTATTTCTTGTCACATTTGTATTGCAGAAGTATCTTCCTACCTATCTTTAAATTCCTATTAACAGCAACATTCAGTGATGCCACAATGACCTTCTGATCACTAATTCTCTGTTCTATGTTAACTGAGTTGAAAATTAAAAAGCTGTCTATATGCAAGAGATACAAGATGTTACCTTCATAAGACAGTTAACTGTTCAAGATTATTTTCAGATAAGGCATTTAGAATAATGTCATACACTTCCCTGTCCCTAATACCTGTCCTACTAACTCAAATCTTCCAGTCTGGTCTACTATTGCATGACTGGGAAACTTCTCCTTATTTTCCCTCAAATGTTACACCACTACCAATCCTGTGTCCTCCTGAGACACATCATGTAATCTGCTACCACAATAGCCACATTTTACAGTACATCAGTACATGTCGTGCATGCCTGACCTATTAAGAGAAGTCCTACAATTCTCCAGCCAATATCAGAGATCATGAAATCCGCATACAACACTAAAAGAATTGTCTTAGCCTCTGATTCATACATTCAACTTGGTTCCAACCAGAGGACCACAATCAATCCTAGGAATGAGCCAGTCTTATGCACCCTGTGCATAAGGCTGGCTGGCTTCAACAGAGAAGCCAGTAGCCCATAAGAATAGAGGATGACCTCTGAAGCTAGGTAGCAGATGTCATTCATGTGCCATGAGCCACAATTTGCAGCTGGAGACACTCAGTGTGCTCAATCATTGCTGCCCTTTTGCACATCTCAAATGAGGTACTCTGCATCCAAACAGAGTGGACACTGGCTTTCCTTGCCACACCTGGCCACAATTTTCCTAAGTGCTGAATAGTTCCATCACCTACACAATGTTGGACCACCAATGACCAGGAAACCCATCCTTCATACTTGTCTGGACCCGACCAGAATGATCAAGAAGATTGCTGATAATGTATACCTAGTGTGAAATAGCTCTGATAACATTAATAAAAGCAGCAGTGAAGAGTGTGCAAAATGTGAAAAGTTGAACATTTATAATGAAAAGAAGTGCAATGCATGTTACGTTATTGTATTATTGTAAAAATATCAGATGAAAGAATGAAAAAAATGGGAAATTTTGCTAATGTAATCATGAATATTGTGTCCACATCGCAATGTGATCAACCTCATGCTGTTCAAATCATATGCATTCTGAAAATTGCTATTGCAATAAGTGTGCCATAAAAGATATTATGTATGTTAAATGAAAAATTTTACACCCCTAAAGATGTGCAAGTGCCACTGAAATAAAAACTTTGGATTTGTTGCAAGTGTTTTGAAGAAGACTAGAGATCAAAAAGTGATCAGCGCAAAATGTGAAAGTGAAGTTACAACAAAGCTATTAAATGAGAACATAAAATTAATATGAAAATATGACATCTTGA
Organism: Schistocerca americana; assembly: GCF_021461395.2. Classification (NCBI taxonomy): domain Eukaryota; kingdom Metazoa; phylum Arthropoda; class Insecta; order Orthoptera; family Acrididae; genus Schistocerca; species Schistocerca americana. The sequence continues at coordinate 467,039,060 of NC_060130.1, forward strand.
AAGAAGAAAACCTGTAGTCTTATGTCTTAAAATATAAATGCAAACTGAAAATGCAAAAACAACAATAGGTGTTAACTAATGAAATACAAAGACAGGACACACTTAGCAAACACACTGAGAATGACGATGTTCACTGGAAAATTCATACCTGTATTATGATTTATTGATAGGTGGAAGGATGTATGATATTAGGAATGGTGTACCCAGTTCAGGACAGCCAGCAACAGTGGTTATCTCTCATAAAGACAGTTTGCTAATGAATTAAACATTTGCCTCAACTGAAGGCTCTGTTAAATGTAGAAGCTTCTAGCAGCCAAGATAAAAAAGTGCATACCGGGTATTGATGAAAAACTGGTTTGAACCACATATGTCCTGACATAAATATGCTAGTCAGTGAATTCAGCGATGTGAAAAAATATGCCCCTAGTGAAGTGTTTGTCCTCACAGAAAAGTAAGAAAATTTTAGGGAATACCATATTGTACGAACTATAAGACACACTTTTTCCTTTGAAAAATTGCCTCCAAAATTCAGGTGTGTCTTATACTTAAAATTAATATAAAAAAGATCAGTGTTTGATTTAAAATTCCCATCAGTCTTAAAAATGGCCATATATTTGATGCCATGGAAAACCTATCTCTATATCTGAGTAGTGAAGCAACTTAACTCACTTAAAAAAAGCAAATATTCTGGTCCTGACTGTATACCAATTAGGTTCCTTTCCGAGTATGCTGATAGAATAGGTCCATACTAAACAATCACATATAACCATTCACTCAAAGAAAGATCCATCCCCAAAGACTGGAAAGCTGCACAGGTCACACCAGTTTTCAAGAAAGGTAGTAGGTGTAATCCATTAAATTATAGCCCAATATCATTAACATTGATATGCAGCAGGATTCTGGAACATATATTGTGTTCAAACATTACGAATTATCTTGATGAGAACATTCTATTGCCACACAGTCAACACAGATTTAAAAAACATCTGTTCTTGTGAAACACAACTAGCTCTTTACTCACATGAAGAGTTGAGTGCTATTGACAATGGATTTCAAATTTATTCCATATTTCTACATTTCCAGAAGGCTTTTGAGACAGTACCACACAAGTGACTTGTAGTGAAATTATGTGCTTATAGAATGCTGTCTCAGTTATGTGACTGGATTTGTGATTTCCTCTCAGAGAGGTCACAGTTTGTAGTAATTGATGGAAAGTCATTGAGTAAAACAGATGTGATTTCTGGCATTCCCAAAGGTAGTGTTACAGGTCCTTTGCTGTATAAATGATTTAGGAGACAATCTGAGCAGCTGTCTTGGTTTATTTGTAGATGATGCTGTCATTTATCAACTAGTAAAGTCATCAGAACATAAAAACAAACTGCAAAACGATTTAGAGAAGGTATCTGTATGGTGCAAAAATTGGCAATTGACCCTAAATAATGAAAAGTGTGAGGTCATCCACATGAGTGCTAAATGGAATCCATTAAACTTCAGTTATATGATAAATCAGCCACAGCTAAGGGCTGTAAATTCAACTAAATACCTAGGAATTACAATTATGAACAACTTAAAGTGGAAGGAATACATAGAAAATGCTGTGGGGAAGGCTAACCAAAGACTACATTTTATTGGCAGGACACAGAAAATGTAACGTATTACTAAAGACACTGCCTACACTACACTTGTCTGTCTTCTTTTAAAATACCGCTGTGCAGTGTGGAATCCTTACCAGATAGGATTGACGGAGTACATCAAGAAAGTTCAAAGAAGGGCAGCATATTTTATATTAATACAAAATAGGAGAGAGAGTGTGACTGAAATGATACAGGATTTGGGGTGGACATATTAAAACAAAGACTTCTTCATTGCGGTGGAATCTTCTCACATGATTTCAATCACCAATTTTCTCCTCATAATGCGAAAATATTTTGTTGATGCTGACCTAAACAGGGAGAAATGATCATTGCAATAAAATAAGGGAAATCAGAGCTTGCACGGAAAGATATAGGTGTTTGTTTTTTCCGCATGCTGTATGAGAAAGGAATAACAGTGAATTATTGTGAAGACGGTACAATTAATCCTATGCCATGCACTTGAATGTGATTTGCAAAGTATCTATGTAGATGTCGATGTATCTAGTTACAAGGGATTCAACTGGCAGCAGCTAACATTGTCTCCCTCCCACCCCGCCAACACAAACCCAGAATACTGTCTAGCCTATGATGCATTGCTGCAGTCTATGGTGTCAGTGAACTTGAATTGAAAGTGATTTGTGCTATTGGAAACAATACAATATTTTTGTTAGCAGCTAGTTTTGTAATGGAAAAAATAAAAGGTATTCATATGATGCAGGCTATAAATTGAAAACAATTGAATACGCAGAAAGACATGGAAACAGAGCACCTGAGTGGCATTCTGACCCTCCACCAACAGAAAAAACCATTAACGATTGACAAGCTAGTAAGGAAATTTGAGGAACATGAGGAAGACTAAATGTGCAAATACAGGACTGAATGCAAAGTGGCCAAAACTAGAAGATGACATATTGTCACATAGAGGAAGGTGTAAGTAGATGAATGATGAACACTGACTTCACTTCACAAAGGTTTATTCAGCACTTGCACATACAAGCGTGCAGAGCAAACTGCCTCCAGCCAGAACACATGCAGTATATATACAGCTACAGAACATTCCAGTACAATGATTCTTGCCATTTGTGGATACTTCTAGAACATACTAGAACCAAAGATAGAAATTAAAACATTTCAGTTCAGATAAGTTGTGAACTCACGAACCTCCATGTGACAATCTAGTATCATAACCACTACACTGTGGTGACTGCACTACTCAGCTTCTTCTGTGACGTTGCTCCCTCCTTAAGAGAACAGCATCCCGGTGTTATGTCCTCCTAGTCCACGAACGAGTAATTGGTCCTGCATACTCCGACTCCCGATGACTGATGTTCGCCCCAGCGGTGATCGTCTTAGAACTTCCCTTGCCGCTACATTCTTCACCACCTTTCCACTTGTTGCCTCTCACTGGAGGTTTGAATTTACCCTGGGTTGCAGGATCCTTATAGGGCTTCATTCTTAGGATGTGGATCATATCTCTGATCTTTTATCGTCTTGTGTCGGGGTCAAAATCCTGAACTTCATAAGTAACATCAGATAAGTGTCTTACAAACTTATAAGGTCCTAAGTAGTGCCTGATGAGCTTCTCGGAGAAACCAACCTTCCACACAAGAGTGAAGATCCAGACGAGGTCAATTCCCGGCGGGGTCAGGGATTTTCTCTGCCTCGTGATGGCTGGGTGTTGTGTGCTGTCCTTAGGTTAGTTAGGTTTAATTAGTTCTAAGTTCTAGGCGACTGATGACCTCAGCAGTTGAGTCGCATAGTGCTCAGAGCCAGACGAGGTCACCAGGCTGATAGACAACAGGGCAGTTACTCACATCATTCCTTCAGTAATCATTTTCTTGAGCATGCAGTGTGCAGAGTCGAGCTAACGATCAAGCTTTCTCAGCTCTGGTTAAAAACTGGCTGATGGAGTCATCGTCCACGTCATCCAGAAGTAATGGAAACACAGTGTCCATTGTCATCATTGCCTCCAGCATACTCCGACTACCAATGACTGATTCTCGCCCTGGCGGTGATCTCAGAACCTCTTTTGCCGTTACACTCTTCACCACCTTTCTGCTAGTTGCCTGTTGCTGGAGCTTCGAATTTACCCTGGGTTCCAGGATCCTTCATTTGATGGACGTGGACAGTATGTCTGATCTTTCATCGTCTTGTGTCGGGGTCAAAATCTTCAACTTTATAAGTAACATCAGACAATTGTCTTACAACCTTATAAAGTCCAAAGTAGTGCCTCAGGAGCTTTTCAGAGAGACCAACCTTCTGAACAGGGGTGAAGATCCAGACGAGGTCACCAGGCTGGTAGACAACAGGGCGGTGGCTCACATCATACCTTCAGCGAACGTTTTCTTGAGCCTGCAGCGTGCGGAGTTGAGCTAACTGCCAAGCTTCCTCAGCTCTGGCTAATACCTGCCTGATGTAGTCATTGTCCACATCATCAGGGTGTAACGGAAACACAGTGTCCATCGTCATTGTCGCCTCACGCCCATGCACCAGGAAAATTGGTGTAACTCCTGTGGTGTCTTGTTTGGCCATGTTGTAGGCAAACGTCACAAAATGTAGCACCTCATCCCAGATGCTCTGCTCAACATTGATGAACATTGAGAGCATGTCAGCCAAGGTCTTATTAAGGCATTCAGTAAGCTCGTTAGTTTGCGGATGGTAGGCAGTCGTCATGTGATGAGTAATGTTGCACCAGCCGTTTATCTCTGTCACAAGATTCAATTGAAAAGCTTTCCCTCCATCTGTAATAAATGACCTTGGGGCACTGTGTTTTAATACTATGTCTTCCATGATGAATTAGGCTACCTTGGATGCTTCAACTGTTTTCATGGATTTTGTAATGGCATAGCATGTCATATAATCAGTGCAAACAATAATCCATCTATTGCCACTACCAGACATTTGAAATCGTCCGATGAGGTCAATCCAACACGCTGGAAAAAGCGTTTCGGTTGGTGGAATTAGTATAAGTTGGCCAGGTGGTTTCTGAGGAACTGCCTTTCTCCTCTGCCTCTACTGACAGTGCAACACACAGTGACGGACATTCCTAAATAAACCTGGCCAGAAAAATCTCTTGTGAATTTTATCGCATGTCATAATAAATCATAAATGTCCAGCCTCAGGTGTGTCATGGAATTTCTGTAGAACATCTAAGCGCACGTGTTTAGGAATCACTGGTAGCCACCTCTTTCCAAATGGATCAAAGTTTTTCTTGCAGAGTAATCCATTAACTACCTTAAATTGTCCTTTCACATCCTCTGACCAATTTTAGGCAAGCATAATTTGAGATAGCTTGACATCCTTCTTCTCCTCAGCAGAGAGATCCTGGAGTGCAGTGAGACAGTCACTATCTTCATCAAAGTATTGATAGTATTGCACAGGGTTTATTGAGAGACAGTCGGCATCTTGGTGTTTTCTTTCACTTTTGTACACTATGGTAATGTCATACTCTTGAAGGCGTAGTGCCCACCTGGCGAGTTGGATCCTTAAGACCTGTCAACCAATAAAGTAAATGATGGTATGTAACAACTATGAATGGCCTTCCACAGAGATACTGTCAAAATTTGCACATGGCCCAGATCACAGCAAGACATTCTCTTTCTGTAGTTGAGTAGTTACTCTCAGATTTTGTAAGTGTCCTAGAAGTGTAGGCTATAACCTCTTTTCCATCCAAGGAAGCTTCTCACATTTCTAATACTTTTAGGAATAGGAAATTCTGTTATAGCTCTCACCTTTTCTGGATCTGGCCACACACCTTCGTTTGACACAAGTTGTCCAAGTATTTTGATTTCTTTTGCTCCAAAGAGACACTTTCTTGGATTAAGTTTCAGTCTGCCTTGTTGGAGACACTTAAGAACAGCTCTCAGTCTTTTTATGTGTTCATCAAATGTCTCTCAGAACACTCTAATGTCATCTAAATAACAAAGACACATTGTCCACTTCAGGTGCCCTAGAAGATTATCCATCATTAGTCCAAAAGTTGCTGGTGCATTACACTAACCAAACGGCATTACCTTAAACTCATAGAGGCCTCAGGGGTGATGAATGAAGTTTTCTCATGATCGTCCTCATCTACTTTGATATGTCAGTATCCCGAGTACATGTTTATGGTGTAGAAAAACTTAGCCCCCTTCAGACAATCTAGCATATCATCAATTTATTCCAAATAGCGCACGCCCCCCCCCCCCCCACACACACACATTTTCTGTTTTTAGTTTAATTGTGTATTACTGTGTGTTAAGTGTGTTTAATGAAATAACTTACTGCATTACCTGAAAAATATTCTTCAAATATGACACGTGCACTTGAAAAACTCTATGTTTGTCTGCTAATGTAAAATAATCTATAAAAGTGCTAATGTTCATTTGTTTCCATTCTTAAATCTTCGAAATTAGTTCATCATTTGCTTTCATTTGACAGAACGTTGCCATCAAATTCACGTATGTGTTTATACGCACCAATGACGATACGACTGCGAAAAGTTATAATAGGGTATTTGACTGTTCAGGAAATCATCCTCATGGATATTACCATTAAGTACATATCATAACGTAAGGTTCAGCTGAGATGAGTGAGAAGTATCTCTTGTCTCGTCAAAAAGTAATGAATAATATTGTGTTGAGCGTATGCTACTCAAAATTTGCTCTGAAATCTCTTTCCCACAGCATGAACTGAGAGCATTTTGAGTTGTCTTACTAATCTATGTAGCATTTGACGAAGCTCCCTCCCAGGGGACACCGCCTTATAGTAGGCACCTTCAGTGGCGGGCAGGAGGGTTTGCGTGCTTCGGTGAAGTCGAGAGCTATGCCGGCGGTAGCATAGCTACTGGCAGGGTCTCCCAAGCCGGACTGGTCTCGACAGAGGAGCCAGACAAAGTGTGTCCCACAACATAGGGCAGGGAGGGCTCTATAGGCGTAGTGAAGCCAGCTTCCCTAGAGGAGTAAACCTCATACAAATCCTGGTCCTCCAGGTTGGGGGTTGGGCTTGGGGCTAATAACCCCATACTGTAAAAAAAGAATATTACGGAAACTGAACAGAAGCCTCGGAAACTGGATGGAAAGCATGTATCACGACCCCGGCAAAGGAAACGGATAAAGGATCTAACAGTAGCATCATGGAATGTGAGGACAATGCTTCAACCTGGAAAAATGAAAGAAATAGCCAATGAAATTTTAAAATTGAAATATGATATTGTAGGGCTACAGGAAATAAGATGGCAGGGGAATGGGCAGATAGATAAACCTGAGTACTCATTGGTATATAGTGGACCAGAAGAAAGAACAGGCCAACTTGGAACAGGGTTTATAATAACTAGGGAAGTTAGGAAAAGCCTTCTAGAATTTGAACCCATAAATGAAAGGATGTGCAGACTCAGACTAAAAGGTAAATTTAGGAGTATATCAATAGTTAATGCACATGCACCAACAGAGGAAAAAGAGGATATAATTAAAGAACAGTTCTACGAAGACTTGGAAAAAGTATGCTGTGCAGTATCTAAATATGACCTGATGCTAGTAATAGGAGATTTTAATGCAAAAATAGGGAGGAATGAACATCCGTATGGAGTTCCTGGAAAATATTCACTACATGAAGAAAACAATGAGAATGGAGACTTACTATGCCAATTCGCAGCAAGGAATAATATGATTATTAAAAGTACCTGCTTTCCACATAAAAGGATCCATCTGGGTACTTGGAAGTCTGCAGCCAATGGAGTGGTCAATCAGATTGACCATATTTTAGTGATTGCACGCCACTCCACGTCAGTTATGGATGTATGGAGCTGCAGAGGACCAAACTGTGATTCAGACCACTTTTTGATAAAATCAGTCTTGAGAGAGAAACTGTCACTAACAAAGGGCAACAGAATGGGAAAGATGATGAAATGGAATACAGACAAACTGAACATCCCTGATGAAGTAAAATAATACCAAGTAACACTAAGCAGAAAGTTGAGCAATGAAGAGACCACAGTAGGAGTAGATGAAAGGTGGAACAGGTTTGAAAAAGCCATTAAGGATGCTGCAGAGGAAATAATAGGCATAAGAAGGAACAGAAGAACCCAGGAGTGGTTTGATGAAGATTGCAGGTCAGCAATAGAGGAAAAGAACAGGGCAAGAACAAAAGTGCTACAGAGAGAAACCAGAAATAATGTGGAACAATATAGAGAATTAAAGAGAAGAGCTAACAGACTGTGCAAGAGAAAGAAAAGAGAAAGGAATAAGAAGAAATTTCAAGAACTAGAAGAACTAAAGGAACAGAGTGAAATAAGAAAGTTCTATCATGCCATAGGCAAAATGAAGAATAGATTCCAACCAAAAACAATGGTCTGTTCCAGTAAAGATGGGAAAATGATAAGGGAGGAAGAACAGATAGTGGGAAGATGGGCAGAGTATTTCAAAGATACACTAAGCACCAGCCTAGAAGATGAAGAGACAGCTGCACAGGCGGGAAGAGTGGAGCTGGAAGTAGACAATGAAACCAATGAGGCAAGAAAACCAACACTACAAGAGGTCTCCCAGGCTGTGCACAAGTCAAAAAACAATCGAGCCCCTGGGGAAGACAGCATAATTGCTCAATTAATAAAAACTGGTGGTGAGGCTGTAATAAAGGAACTGCACACATTAATATCAGATATATGGGAAACAGAAACTATGCCGGATAATTGGAAAATTGGAATAATAGTCCCCATTTATAAGAAAGGGGACAGAACAGCATGTGAAAACTATAGAGGTGTAACACTCCTAAGTACAGCTTATAAGATCTTCACAAGTATATTAAACGAAAGGATACAGAAGTGTGCAGAAGGCATACTAGGGGAATATCAGTGTGGCTTTCGACCAGGCAGAGGAACAACGGATCAAATATTTGTGATAAGGCAAATGATGGAAAAGTTCTATGAATATGATATAGATCTGCATTTCTTATTCATCGATTTCAAACAAGCCTTTGACAGCATAAATCGGCAAGAACTATACAGAGTACTGAAAGAAGTTGGTATATGTGCTAAATTAATAAGACTAATCAGAATGACAATGACAGAGACAAGAGCAAAAGTAAAGGTCCTTAGCAGAACAAGTGATAGCTTCGACTTTAATAAAGATGTGAAATAAGGGGATAGTCTCTCCACTGTCCTATTCAACATAGCCCTGCATAGTGCAGTAAATAAAATCAACAAAAGAGGCACCATATTTATGAAAACTAGCCAGATATGTGCATACGCTGATGACATTGCTATAGTAGGGAGAAATACCAATACACTCCTAGAAACATACCGGGCAATGGAAACAGAAGCCTTAAAAATTGGCCTCATAGTAAATGAAAACAAAACAAAATATATGGTAATGTCACAATCTGAGGCCAGAAGAACCCCTAAAAACCTAAACATCAATGGGAAATGCTTCAATGGAGTGTCCTCTTTTAACTACTTGGGAGCCCTAATAACAAATGATAACAGTATTGGAAAGGCTATAAGGGAAAGAATACAAGCAGGAAACAGAGCTTACTTTGCAAATATGCAGCTTTTCAAAAATAGCCTTGTTACAAGAAAAACTAAACTGCTAATATATAATTCCCTAGTCTGCCCAGTTATCACATATGGCTCAGAGGTATGGACGTTGACAGAACACGATAAAAATGCTCTAAGAAGCATTGAGCGGAAAATACTACGCAAAATCTGTGGGCCAATAAGGGAGGAAGAAGGCTGGAGAATACGCTACAATGCCGAATTACAAGAGTTAATACAAGGCAGGGACATAGTAAAATTTGTGAAATCTCAGCGAATACGATGGCTAGGACACTTGGAGAGAATGGCAGAGGATAGAATTCCAAAGAAAATGATGAAAGGTATGATCCATTCAGTTAGGCGAAAAGGGAGACCTAGAAGAAGATGGATCAATGAGGTAATAATGGATATCAGCAATATGGGAGTCCGGGGGTGGAAAAGAGCAGCAAATAACCGAGAAGTGTGGAGGGAGATTGTTGAAGAAGCCAAGGCTCACCAAGGGCTGTAGAGCTACTGAAGAAGAAGAAGAAGAAGAAGAATTTGACGAAGCTGACTGCAGGTGTTGGCTCTGAGCACTATGGGACTTAACTTCTAAGGTCATCAGTCCCCTAGAACTTAGAACTACTTAAACCTAACTAACCTAAGGACATCACACATATCCATGCCCAAGGCAGGATTCGAACCTGCGACCGTAGCGGTCACACGGTTCCAGACTGTAGCACCTTTAACCGCTTGGCCACACCGGCCGGCTGACTGCAGGTGTCTCTACAGTTTTGTATCACCAGGAGACACTCTAAATCTTAGCAGTTCTCTAAAATTTCCTTCGTTCACAGCAACAATGGGGCTCTCGGAATTTGCCTGTTTATGAAATATCTGTCCATCATCTCTGTCCACGGAATGGTAGATTTTGCCGCCAAAGGAAAATAACCGTTTTGACTATAGGACGAAGTCGTTCCCTGTTTCCTTCCACCTCTTTGCTGCACTGTTGGTGTACACCAGGGGTCTCCAAACTATGGCCTGCAGGCCAAAACCGGCCCGCAAGGGCCGGCAAACCGGCCCGCATTAGTTGGCCGGACACCCCCGGTATCCGGCCTGCCAAATATTTGAGGTGGTACCTATACTGCCAACAATTGAGTTTCGAGGCCTATCGTGACCAATACACCCAGACATTCGCTCTGCTACCTGCTACAAGACTACATAACTACACTTATTGTTGCACCGCTTGAAATAACAATGCGTTGACATACTCTACCTCTGTTACATCTTGCAGTAGTAGTGTTGCTAACAATGATTTAGAGATTTCATTAACTTTGCAGGACGCTTTCACGAAGAATGTACAGTGACATACTTTTTTGTCAGTAAAATTTGCCAGAATAAAATACGCCAGAATTTCGGTCAGGTATGTCCACCAATCAAAATTATGTAATTAAATAAAAATCGTAGTTCATTTCAGTGCTAGCTATTCCCACAACCCTACATTTTTGCGATTTCATCTTTCCTTTAGCCTTACATTATGGTGATCATGGAGTGCTAGGGTGCTTTAATCGCACTAGGTAGATCTTGGCCCTTACAACTTCGTGGAGGAGTCAATGTGGCCCGCAGACTAAAAAGTTTGGAGACCCCTGGTGTACACGGTTGATTACCTCCAAGTGAGGTTTATTGAACATATTGCATTCCCCCATTCTACAGCTCTTCTGTGATAAATGTGACTGGCATGTGCTTCCAAATCGCCATTCTGCCCTGCAATATCCTTGAAGTTTGTCAGCAGTTTGGTCACAAGCTTTCGCAACGGCACAGTTTTTTGACCTCTGCCAATGCAACCAGTAGCAAAAAACGGACAGTATTAACAAAATAAAGCTCTTCTTGCATTGAAAAGACAAGTCAAGGGGATCTGCTGAGGTATTTATTCCCAAAATATTGCTTCACCTCTTTACCTTTGATCATGTGTAAGGAAAATGGGAACTCATAGTCATCTTTCGATTGCCAAGGTTTCGATAAGAGTTGATATTTTGTGAAGTCACCAACATGTTTATCTAAGAAACTTCCAATGTCATAGGGGACACTAGACCCAGTATATGAATTAGACTCAGAAGAAGTAAGCGACCCCGGCACATTACTAAAACTGTCACACACAGTAGACTCAATGGGTTGGGAAGAAGCTGAAGCAACAGGAATCACAACTTCAGTACTTTCCTCAACATCAAGCCAAGGTCCAGAAGGTGGAGTACAAGCCAAAACTGCCCACTTATGGACAGGCTGAAAAAATGAGTCGATGTTTCGGGTTCATTTCACTGACAACGGTTGTTGTTGATTTGCCTGTGGGATGAAGGAAAGTAGTGTTAAAAGCGGTAAGTAGTTCCATATTCAAGAAGAAGAAAGGAAAGACACACAGGGGGCATAAGCAGAATGGAACTCGCAGCAATTGAAGTGGACGATTTCTTAATTCATATCATTAAATTTTAGTTTTGTAATGACCAATTAAATAAAACAAAAATCTGAGTCAATGAGTTACCAATTCTAGTACAATGTGCTACTAACTGATTTCAGGGATATAAGGGGGAAATGTAGGCTACCCTTTTTTTCTCATTGAAGCTATTACAGTAACAATAATTTCCTAGACCATAATAAATGAAGTAAACCACTAGCAGTAACATAAAATTGATTTTTATTTAAGCTAATTGAAAATGTAAATGCAACGCAACGAGTTACCAGTGACATGTGTGGCATATGTTAAAGATAAGGCATGAAGTTTATTTGCTTTTACTTAAAATTTGTTGTGTTTGTATTGAAATCTAAAGACAAAAGTCTGTTGATGTGACTGATACAAAAATTTGCTTGTAGCAGAATGGCCTTTTCTTAAAATTTGTTGCGTTTATGTGACCGATAAACCATTTCCGAAGACATGATGATTCTGGGAGGACTCTAAGACCATTTGTTTATTTGTTTCTTTGTCTGTTCTTATCACACTACAGGACGTGTTGCCATGTTTATTTGGCTTGAATGTTTGAAGAAGGACTCGTGAGGCACCCACCATTTGTTGTACAGATTTTGACTTCTAATTTACATACGGTAAAAGTTTTGTGAATGCTGAGTGAAACAGGAGTTTTCAATCTAGAACATGCTGACATTACGCTATCAATATGCAGAAAGCCGAACACGTTCTCTGAAAAGCAAACTAAGTAAAGCTTGATGTTTTACGTCTTGTCAAAAGCTGTGGTTACTGGAGAAAGAACTTTCGATCTGAGGTTTTAGATTATTGGAGAGGAAGGAACTTTTCAAGGCAACATACCAAAAGTTGCCTGGTGCAATAAGCGAAGCCACAGATATCCACATCTTGATGGCCCGACTGAGGACTGAACACGGGCTCCAAACGCTTCATTACGTGTTTTGCACCAAGCTTTGATATGTCAAGAATGAAACATTTGAATTATGTGAGGGTCTTATTTCAGACTCAAAACACTGTATATAACATGCAAACAACTGGGTCCTTGCCAAATTTTGGACATAAAATTGAGTTCTCAGAAACAGAAAAGAAACTTAGAAAAAAATGTGCTCCATTACTAATTATTCGTGGTTTGCTATCACTGTATCAGATGCAGATGTACAAACACACCATACCACAGCTTTCTCTATTAGATAGTCCTTTAGCACGATTTGAAACCAGCATACTACTTGCAAATCAGTCAGATCCAGGAGTACAAAACACCTTAGTTCATACAGTTGGAAACCTGAAGAACAATGCCAAAATGTTTAGCAAGCTCCCACATAGCGGCCATATCATGATGGTCTATAATGCGCTTTAGTGAAAGATTGTTACATATTATAAGTGATCATTATCTGCAGTGCTAAATATGTCACACAGAAGTAATCTTTTTCTGTGAATGTAGCATTTGTTGACATTATGATCTGCTATACAAACGAAGTCGCGGCTATCACATAGTAGAGAATAAAGTGCAAATGCTTCTTCATAACAAAATCTGTTGGGACAACAGGTTGAAAAACGGGATTGTCCCTATCAATACAGGATGTCTGGGCACTTTACCTAAACTTTGGATTATGCTTTTTGATACAACCATATTCAGCACATTTAGGGCTGTTAGAAACTGGAAAATGTTCAGAATTTTTGCTATTGTAAATTTTCAAAATAAGGAGAGGGTTATTAATTTTTTTAAAATTTTTGTTCGAGTTCGATGTTTTATACCGCCAGAATAAATTGGAGATGAAAAAAAAAAATAAATAAAATGATTGTTTTTGCATAGCAATCGCCCCGTTACCTGAGGCCACCTACTGTATGGCAAATAGTTCAAACGACCGAGCTGAATGTCAGTTGTCACCTTTATCTGTAGTGCACTATCAAATCCATAAGTTATGTATGACATCCTTTCCAGCAGCAAAAAATATACCAGTTCATATAATCAATAAAGTAATGAGACTATCATTTGCACAGGAGAGGTCAAGTGATGATAAAGCGTACTGTACGTCTTTTAGAGCAACTAGATAACTTCCTATTCCTGTACTTCCAGAAGTATGGGGGTGTTTGCTTGTACTCCCACACCTTCAAGATGTTTCTATAAAAATAATGCCCCACTGAAAACTACGGGTTAACAATAGCAAATTTGCACTGCACTTAAAATCAACTGGGTCACAAATACAAACAAACAGTAATCTAATGAAATGGGATAACTCGCTCCCTCTCCAAACTTCATTACAAAAAATTAATAAAGTCTATGAAAACTCACCACGGTATTTCTAACAATTTCCACAAATAACAGAATCGGCGAAGGTTAGCAACTGCAGACGTCTTCCAACTGCGGAGTGCGGCCAGACTACTGCATTCACGCGGAACGATGCGTGTTCGTAGACACAGGGCGCAATACAACAGGGAGTCCTGTAACCTGCCTCAGCCAAAAGCCCCCCTCCTTGGATCTGCCCCTGATTCCAGTACAATGATTCTTGCCAATTCTGGATACTTCTAGAATGTACTCAAACCAAAGATAGAAATTAAAATGTTTCAGTTTCAGTTCTGAACTCATGACCCTCTGTGCAACAATCTAGTATCATAACCACTACACTACGGTGACTGCGCTACTCTGCTTCTTCTGTGACAATATTGAAATGGATTCAAGGACACTGTCAAAATGGCACTGGAATTAATACAAAAATGATTCAAATACCATAAATCTTTCAAGAAGTGCAGAATAAGTAACACTCTCGATGGCAGTGAAGATCATCTTACATATGAAAAGAACAACAATGAAGAGGAGAGGTTGAAGAAAAAAAAATGAGGAAGGCTTTAGTGTCTTATAGTCTGTAAAATACAGAATAACCATGGTAAATATCTACTCAGCCATGGATGCAGATTTACAGAAGTACTTTGGAATTGTTATGATCTAAAAGCATCTAGACATGCAAAATTAGGTGAACCAGAGTGAGAAATCATCAAAAACGTTTTAATGAACAAATCAAAAAACAAAAATTGTCACATTGTTTTAATTGTTGACATGAATGATGTGTATTGTAATGAATTAGGAATGCTGTTCTCTGTCTAAAAAGTACAAACAGTTCAGTGGAGAACCAAAGCGTAACTGTTATTGGAATACAACATAGGTGTGTTCTCATATCTACTTCATTGTAAATGCAAAAACTAAAGTAATAAAGAATCAGATCCAAACAGTATGCAACGTTTATCCACACCCAAAATTTTTGGCGTCGCTTTCTGTGAGAGATACAGCTCCACAAAACATGGCTTGCACCTCAATAGAAGAGGCAAGTCACTGCATGTAAAAAAATGTGTGAAATGTTGAAAACACATGGAAAGCAGAGTAGCAATGAGTCACTGCCAACCACAGCAATGAACTTCCAATACATTTCTGAGGGCAACCACACAGGAAATATATCTTTCTCGAATGCAGCAACAGCAGCAGAATGACCAATGGCTGTAGTACCACCATCAGTACCAACAACAACTGCAGTACCAACAAAACTAGTAACATCTACACCATCAACATCATCTGCAGCACAAACATCAGTAACAGAAGCAGTATCACCAGCAGCAGTTACAGCAGTACCACCACAAACTGTAACAAAAGTTTCACCATCAACAGCAGTGGCACCAGCAGTAACAACAGTGCCATCAAAAGGAAGGAAAAGAGATACAATAGAAGAAGCAGTGTGAAGTGTTGTGAGTAGACGTAAAACAGTGCCTCCTCTTCATACGAATGACTTTAGTCCAACAACACAGGAAGAGGAAGAAGTCCATAAGATAAATAATGTGTAAAAGCTTTAATAGCCTCTCATCAAACTGTTCAATCCAAAAGGAAAAACAATTTTGATCTTAAAATTAGCTACTTTATCATTTAAGGAGTAACTGATCAAAAATTATTGTAAATAATTATGGACTAGATAGTGAGTTTGATGTTTTTTATCTGAATGAACACTGGGCTACTGAAAGTGAAAATGGCCTGCCACAATTACAGGGAATGGGTTACAACCACAATTCTCTTCTTGTCTGAAGTGTTAATCATCCATGTTTCACTTTCATAAAAGGCTTCTGTTATAACCTTTAATCACTAATAAATTGCGTGGATATACAAAAGTAGAAACAATAGCGGGTTACATGCTATTAACTCCGTATCTGTCATTCGACTGCCGTGCCGTGACATGCGGCTGGCGCCGTTCATAGCCAGGTGGCGCTCCCGCGCTCGGCCGAGCTGCGGAGCGCCTCTATCGCCATGTTCGCGTACTGACGTAGCGGCACTTTTAAATCTCGTGGCACTATCACAACACTTTTCCCCCCTTGAAAAAAAACATTCACTTCCTTGGAGACACCGACAGTGCGGAGACATCCATGGCCTCTTGGGAGGCCCCGAGAAGATCCCGTGGAGAAACACGAGAGTATGGTCGAAAATGTCCAGGACGGAAGCTGGCGCGTGGAACGCGCCTCCTGGACGAGATGATGGGTGAAAACTCCGGAGCAGCATCCATAGGTGTCGCGGACGTGGGGGTGTGCCCCAGCGAGATGGGTCCCGGAGAAGGTGGCGTCGCGACTGGGGCCGGTTCCGGCGTACTCGGAAGTGGTAGCGACGTCGGCTGCAGCAACACGCCCGGAAGATCGGCAGCAGCGACAGGACTGGCTTCTCGGGCTGCTGGAGATGGAAGAAGGGGCGGTGGGACCGGCATGGCCACCACTCGTGGGCGCATCTGGTCGTAATGGCGAACAACCATGCCGTCGTCCGTATGTATTTCACAAAGCCGGCGGCCGCGAAGAGCCTGGACCACCCCTGGAATCCATTTAGGGCGAGATCCATACCCTCGTGCCCACACGTCGGCGCCCACCGAGTATTTTCCCGCACTAGGGGACACAGTACAAGGCCTGACAGGGTGAAGCAGGTGCAGTAGAGTGCGCGGTTGGCAGCCATGCAAGAGTTCAGCAGGGCTGCGATCACCCAGAGGCGTGAAGCGATAAGAACTCAGAAATTGCAACAGAGCGTCATCTGTGGAAAAATCACTAAGGAATTTTTTCATCTGGCTTTTGAAAATGTGGACAAGGCGCTCGACGTCCCCATTCGATTGCGGATGGAAGGGCGGTGCTGTAACATGATGAATCCCTTGTCCAGTACAAAAATCACGGAAGGCCTGCGAAGAGAGGCTGGCACCACGAACTGTGGAGATGCGCCATTCATGGCCAGAAGAACAACACCATCACGAACAGACAGACGAAGGCGCAAGGCATGGTAGATGCGAAGGGGATCCGATGCCTGGCCCTTTGTCCTGTCCGGCCAACCCCGTTGAACAAAACCGATCACCTGACGCAGGACCGGGTCCCGCGCAGTAGCCGATGTGACCTGCGAACCTGTAAGAGGAAAACCCTCGACCGCATGACATTCTTCCTCATCAATGTGGAAACAGAGTAGTTCATCTAGATTGAAAACCGGGTCGGGGCCCATCGGCAAACGCGACAATGCATCAGCGTTGGCGTGCTGGGCCGTGGGGCGATAGTGAATCTCATAGTGAAAACGAGACAAGTATAAGGCCCAACGTTGCAGGCGGTGAGCTGCCTTATCCGGAAGCGACGCCGATGGGCTGAACAGAGAGACCAGCGGCTTGTGGTTGGTGATGAGGTGAAACTTAGAACCACACAAAAAAACGCTGAACTTTTTTAGAGCATAAATGATAGCGAGCGCCTCCTTTTCGATTTGAGAGTAACGCCGCTGCGCATCGTTGAGAGTGTTGGAAGCATAGGCGATGGGCCGTTCCGACCCATCCTCATACCGATGGGCAAGAACAGCCCCTAGGCCATATTGTGATGCGTCAGTCGCCAGAACCAAGTGCTGACCCGGACAGAATGTGGCAAGACAAGGCGCCGACTGCAAATGAGCCTTCAGGCGGACAAAAGCCTGCTCACACTCCTCGGACCAACAGAAAGGGACGTTTTCGCATAACAGCTGATGCTGAGGATGAGCTACCGCTGCCGCAGATGGAATGAATTTGTGATAATAAGCAATCTTGCCTAGAAGCGCCTGAAGTTCTTTGACCGTAGACGGCCGGGGTAGAGCGTTAATGGCTGCAACGTGCTGACGTAGAGGACGTATACCCTCACGGGACAAGTGGAAACCAAGATACACAATGGAGGGTTGGAAGAACTGTGACTTGTCCAGATTGCACCTCAACCCAGCCAAATGCAAAACTCGAAATAGTGAACGCAAATTGCGAAGGTGCTCCTCAGTGGAGGCCCCCGTCACAACAACGTCATCCAGATAGTTTATGCAGCCGGGAACGGAAGCTGTGAGCTGTTCCAAAAACCGCTGAAAAATGGCCGGCGCGCTAGCGACGCCAAATGGTAACTGCTGGTACTGATACAACCCACAAGGAGTGTTGATGACGAGAAATTCCCTGGAAGAAGCATCCAACGGCAACTGATGGTATGCCTCCGATAAGTCAAGTTTGGAAAAGAACTGGCCCCCAGCGAGCTTGGTAAATAACTCCTCAGGACGGGGAAGAGGATAAGTGTCAATGAGGCTCTAAGCATTGACAGTGGCTTTAAAATCACCACACAATCGCAGACTCCCGTTTAGTTTAGAAACCACCACGATTGGCGATGCCCATTTGCTGGAGGTAACAGGAAGGAGAATCCCAGAAGCTGTTAACCTGTCTATCTCAGCCTTGACAGGTGCACACAACGCCACCGGAATAGGGCGTTCCCGGAAAAACTTAAGGCGAGCTGTAGGTTTAAGAGTAATGTGGGCTTCAAAATCCTTGGCACGACCCAGACCAGCAGAGAACACGGACGAAAATTCAGAACACAGTCCATCCAGCTGTTGATACGGAATATCCTCAGATATGAGGTGCACATCATCATCAATGGAGAACCCGATCAACTGGAAAGCATCATAACCGAACAGGTTTTCAGTGCCCGCATGATCCACCACATAAAACGTTAGGGGCCTAACAACAGACTTGTAGGCAGTGGAAGCATCAAACTGGCCAATGATAGGAATTTTCTGTTTATTGTAAGTTCTCAGATTTCGCGTAACTGGAGACAAGGGAGGGGAGCCCAACTCCAAATACATGCGAGAATTAATGAGAGTTACTGCAGAGCCAGTGTCCACTTGCATGTGAATGTCTTTATCCAGAACACGAACAGTAACAAACAACTTATTTGTTTGAGAAAGCACACAGTTAACATCCATGTCCGATGCCTTGTCCTTGTTGACAAGGACTTTAGGGGACTGATAACACAGAAGCAATGTGGCCTTTTTTCCTACATGAATTACACGTGGCCCAATGTTTTGGACACGCTGCCCTGTCACGCTGTACGAAACAACATGGACAAGAAGGAAGTGCGGAACGAACCTGCTTCTGTTGTTGCTGTTTTCGCTGCGAGCGTTGCGGCCCAACGCGACGTTGTTTACGCGAGTGAACCGCCACCACATCTTGGTTCTCCTGTGAAACAGGCAAATTGTCCGTGTCAAAAGTTGACTGTACAGCGTCTACATCACACCACGCATCTATTTGCGTGCCAGCAGCGTGAGACACTTCAAAGGATTGAGCGATGCTTAGAACTTCCGACAACGACAGGTTTGGCAGTTGTAGGGCACGTTGCCGAACTTCTTTATGAGGAGCAAGCCGTAGAATAGCATCCCTAACCATTCAATCAGCATAAGACTCATGATGAGTGTCCGTGATAAACTGACATTTCCTACTCAGACTGTGTAGTTCCGCCGCCCAAGCCCGGTAAGATTGATGGGGCTGTTTACAACACCGGTAGAACGCCACGCGGGCGGCAACGACGTGGGTGTTTTTTCGGTAATAGTTAGACAATAAGTCACACATTTCTTGGAAGGACAGAGAGGCAGGTTCCCACAGAGGGCTAACTGAGATAGCAGCTGATAGATCCGTGGGGAAATCCAAGATAGAAATAACGACTTACACATAGGAGCATTGACAACGCCGAAAGCCAAGAAGTGTTGCTGTAAACGCTTCTCATAATCCTCCCAGTCTTCAGTGGCCTCGTCGTAAGGAGGGAACGGAGGCGGAGAAGAGGAAGACAGACGATGAGTAAGCGACGTCGACAACACCTGAATAGCAGCCGTCAGCTGTGTTTGTTGTGCCTGAATAGCGGCCGTCAGCTGTGTTTGTTGTTCAATGAGTGCTTGCATAAACTGTTCCATGTCTGCCCCGACACGAACACACAATTCCACAACGCAGGAAAAAAAAATATCCGACCTCGTAGCCAAAAAGTGTTATAACCTTTAATCACTAATAAATTGCATGGATATACAAAAGTAGAAACAATAGCGGGTTACATACTATTAACTCCGTATCTGTCATTCGACCGCCGTGCCGTGACATGCGGCCAGCGCCGTTCATAGCCAGGTGGCGCTCCCGCGCTCGGCCGAGCTGCGGAGTGCCTCTATCGCCGTGTTCGCGTACTGACGTAGCGGCACTTTTAAATCTCGTGGCACTGTCACAACAGCTACACTTCAGAAAAATACCTTCCAGAACGGCTTCCTGAGACCTCAATCTATATTTGATGTTAACAATTTCTCTTCTTCAGATATGCTTTTCTTGCCATTACCAGTCTACATCTTATGTCCTCTCTACTAAGGCCACCATCAGTTGTTTTACTGCCCAAATAGCAAAACTCATTAACCACTTTTAGTGTCTCATTTCCTAATGTAATTCCCTCAGCATCACCTGATTTGGTTTGACTACACTTAACAGTTATTGAATTTGATAACAGTAATATAGCAAATAGTTAGTACAGATCATTGCACATGAAAAGTGATGTGGTAATCTGTGTTAAACAATAACTCAGTTACTTAGTCACCAGACTGGATCTAGATTTTTTGTGTGGAGAAGAGAACTTTTAAACTGCTAGTATAGTTACTGACAGTTTTAAGTTAGTAGTAATATCCTTGTAAAGATCACCACAGGTTATCATCAACATATTTTTGAAAAATTTGACATGCTGTTGAATGTACTTAGAGAGAGACTAGTTGGATAAATAATGATATTGCAATTGATAGTGGTCTGAAAGCAGGTTTTAATGAAGCAACACATAAATGTGGAGTTATTTAACTGAAAAACCTACTAAGACACTACAATTTACACTCTATCAACAACAGGCCCACAAGACTCAAGGATGTCTTGATCAAATTTTTGCCATTTTTAAAAATACAGAAGAATTGACTAAACTTTACTGTAGGCCTTCCATGCTCTGCTTTTGTTTGTAGCATAGTGTACAATCACTTGTCAGGTTGGTGGTAGTCAATTGGAGGATAGTACATAGTTGCCAATGATGAGCTATTAGCCAGAAACTACGAATCACTCAAGCTACTTCTTTACATAATGCTTTCCCTGCAACTGAGATATATGATATACAGGACAATAACAGTCTGAAAAGCTTGTAAAGGTTTTGCCAGGGAGGTTATGCTGAGAAATAATTTTTAACCAAAAAAAAAAAAAATAATTCAATACATTGTAATGTTTCCAAGTTATTTAGAATTGAAGTTAGCCAATCAAGTCATTGCATGCACAGATTCAAGCACTTGCATGACGCTAAAATGCAGTAACACACAGACATCCGTGAGTCTGTTAATTATCATTTGTTCAAAAGCTCATTACCAGTTAAAATGTGCCTTTTTCAGAAGTGATAAATTTAAGCTATGTGAGCAAAAGCTACATCTGTTCAGTCTGAGGAAACCAAATGAGGAATATGTTTGGTGACTCCATCACAGGCAGGCCACTTTAATTTGTGTGCATGACAACCTCACTGGCTAACTTTAATGCCAAATAGCTCAGAAATGGTGCAACGTATTGAACTTTTTCTTAATTGTTATTTCTCAGCACAATTTCCTCTGCAACACCCTCTTGAGCTTTTCAGACTGTTTCTGACCAACCTGTATATAAAAGATTCATTCTGGGTGGTTCTGTAGTTAACTGTGTACAGGAATTTTATGATTTTGTATTGAAATGGATCTCAATAAATGCTTTCAAAGTATGAAATATTTGTAATCACGGGTGGCTGATACTAATTAATTCATGCTAAATACAGAATTTTGCTTGAAGTGATGGATGCACAAGAGTTTCTTGCATTGTTTTGGTGGCCTTTCCTTAATTTTTGGCTATTGCAGTATAATGGTGTTCTGTTATTGGTATACATAGTATTTTATGATGAAATGTTATTAATGATGTAGTCTGAAATGTGGAATCTTCATGGCAATGACAGACTATAGTGGCTGTCATGAAAATAACTCCAAGTCACACTTGTAGTCTGCAGGCATGAAGCACCATGTTTCTGCAGCTTCGTAGCTTTGTTGACACTTATCCACTGTAACAGTGAAGTAGGTCAGCACCAGCTGAATGTTCAGTGTTCCTTTGCAGTAGCATGTGTTCACGTGTGGTGTCAGTCTTCTGTGGATAGGTACACTAACATGTTTTTTAGTGAGTGAAATGCAGAGCATTGGCCTACGTATAGTGCTACTCTGGTTGGTGTGTATAAAATGCAAAAAGACAATTGGAAGCAATCAAAAATTGTTGTACAGAATGTACTGAAGTCTTTTACTGATTTGGCCAACAGTGAAGAAGTCCCGAATAATATAAATTTTATGCAAATTCATAAACTGACAGCAAAAGCCTGTGGTATTTTTGAGTTTTCTGTAGGCCATATTAACACAGCAGTAACACTGGCAGAACCTCCTGATGTGAACACATTGTGATTATCCAAGAAAAAGATATAAAAAAATTGAAATTTACAGAATTTGACAATTTTAACAAAGAGCTCATGCAGAGAAATGTACTTGGATGATCTCTGTGGAAAAATTAATTATTATGGCTCAGAAGCTTCCATCTTTCATCTTCTCCATTCATTTAGTCCCTGCTTCAGAAAGTGTAATGATGGACAAAAATTTTTAATGGAACACAGAAACATTGCAGCAGCAAGAGCAAAGTTTTTGAATAGAATACATTTATTGCATGCTAAGAACAATAGGCCTTTGCTGTACTTACAATGAATCCCTTGAGTGCAACGTCACAAGTTCAATCTTTAATAAGACTCACTTGAAAGTGTTGTGTTAACAATTATGACAGGGAAAATGTTAGCTGCTAATGAGTCGCCATTTGCATCATGAGGGCACTAGAAAATGAGTGTCTGGGAGGTGCAGAGATCAACCTTCTATGGGAAGTGCATATTACCCTTCACATGGTATGCCACAGTGATCACAAAGTTTCACACCATCAAGATCAAAGGCAAACTTGTTGGGAGTTACAAACCATGCACGACATTCAGCTAGGCATCCACTCTTAAAGAATGCATATAGAATCAGACTGGTGTAATGAGGTGATGAGAACTGATGGAATGTGATGGCATTCAACCAAACACAAATCTGTTTGGTGCTTATCATGAAACTGGCTATCCTTTAAGATGTAGCTGCAGATACTGTGATAATATGCTTTATAGGCATGGAAAAAACAAATTCCCAGAAGCTAAATTTGTCCAGTAGTTCCAGCTGGTATGAACTGCAATGTCACACACCTTTCAGATGATAGTTTGCTCTAAAGGAGCACAATTTTTAAACACAGACCAGGAATCAAGCAAAAGCAAATTATTTTGACCAGTTATTGGTCAAAAACAGTACTCATAGCACAACTGTAGTTCTCTTACACCAATTTTCCCACTCTTACTTGCTGTGACATAAATATTCCCTGCTGCCCTTGCAAAATCATGCACAAGAGAAAGAATCATGGGGTAAGTTTGTTTATCTCATCTACACATTTTTGGGCCAATTTTGCAGTTTGCTGTGCATCATCAAGTTGACACTTTGTTTGAAATTTTTTATCTTATGTCTTCCAATTCCATAGCACTAATAGAAGATATGCAACCAGCTACTGCTTCTCTTGAAATCATTATAATCTGTGTTGTGCACAATTTGATGTGCATAACATAGTACAGCACTATCACACACATCATGTAAACTGTATCAAGCATTCTTGAAATGTGCAAACACTAGTTTTTGTAACAAGTGCACCTTGTCCCCCCTTAGTTTTTCTGATGTGCTACATGGTCATATTGCTGTGTATTTATTCAAATATGTTCACAATTGTTTTTTTACTCTGCTGCAGATGATCTTCCATGTATGTAATTATGTTTAGCACCCACCCTTGGACAACAACTATACTTTACTTTGATCAACTGAATTTGTGGTTCCCTGTTGGATAAAGATGATGAACTACATGGCTTGACACCTATTTCAATATCACTTTCACTTGTTAAGCACTGGATCCTCATCTACATTGTCTGCATAGTCGAGCATACATGACAACACACATTCCACTGATTCATCTTGCAGAAATACTAATATTTCATCTGCCAGTTTTTTCTCACTCTGCAAAAAACCTTAGGTTCCTTTCTCAGGAAATGTCATCTTTGGCAACTGTTGTTGTATATATAATGCAATATTTGCTTTGTTGGTTGTTGTCATTTCTCTGCTTTGTATCAACACCACTACCACTGTGGTGAGTTACTCACTGAAAAGCAGTTTGACTACACTCTATAGCCTTGTGCTGTTACGCTCCCCATTGTATACCTTCAGTGCCACCCCCTGTTGCCATTAGCAGCCAACAGTGTGGTTGCATGGTAGACAATGTGTGGGGCACCAAATGCCATAAATATCATTAGCCTTTTGTCACCTTGCACTCAGGGGGTTACTTGTTGGATGAAACTTTGGTTTCACAAAACCATACCAATAAGTATACATGGCATGATTCCAAAGGAAATGGTTGTTTGAAAGTGTATATTGGTACATGTGGCAAACTAACCATTGCCCCTACAGGTTCATTGAACACAGGCTCTGTACCAGAGGCCAAACTTGCATTTTGTGGTTGTAAAAATTCTTGTCAATCCAACTATCATTCAGAAATGAAAGGAGAAATTTTTAAGAATAGGTTCATTTGACTATTGTCTGTGCTGGAAAAAGGCTCTATTACTGTGATGAATAATGCCATCTATCATTCCATTTAAATAGAGAGGCTGTCACGTTCAAATTGTCACAAGGTAAACATTATGGAGAGGCTGCATAGGAAGAATGTTTAAGTTCAGTCAATGAAATGAAAGCTGAACTTCTGTCTAAAGCAGAAATCCTACATGCCAAAAACATATATGAATTAAATCAGATGACAAACAAAACTGGACACAAAGTGGTATGCCTACCAGCATATCACTGCCAGTATAACTCTTCTGTGCTGATCTGGGCCAAGGTTAAATGAGAAGTGGTGAAAAGAACGCCACTTTCAAACTTGATTATATTGAGCAGCTAAGACATGATGCTCCATATAAAGTTACTCAGTATGACTGGATGAGGTCTGTAAAACATGCTGAAGTACTGCAAGCAGCTGATTTTTTGAGCCAGGGTATAAGAGATGGTTTAGTGAAACCTATGATGGTACACCTGGCTGAAACAAGCCATAGTGAAATTGAAGACATGATGATGACGACCACGCTCGAAGCTCAGTGTACAGTCCTAACTGTCACATCACTGTATAGTCTAAGTAATAGCATTACTCCCACATTCTCTAATTGTTTTGCTTGTTTGTTTTTCCTTTTGGTGTTTGTTCTACCTGTTCTAGAGCAGTTTACATATATTTATTTAACCTATGTTTGTTACAGCAGATGATTTACTGCTGAGGCAGGCAGGGTCATTGAATGGTCTTCTTCCTATGTCACTGGTTGCCCAGGTTCCCTGAGTGCTGCAAAATTTCATGAAACTGCCAAACAGTCAGTGTAAACCGGTCTCACAACAGTGGGGCACCAGCGACCTTGTCCAATTCCCGTGTCATGAAATCCTGCAGGAGATGCATGGCAAGCTTTAGAACTCTGCCTTGCAGGCCTTAGATAACAGAGATGACTATCACCTGCATCCCACACATTATGACCATGTATTCAATTGCTGGTTGGGTCATCGCTAGATATAGCATGATGTCACAGTGAGGTGGCAATGTTGACTCAAGAGTTTAGTAAAGGGGAAAGTGCTTGTAGACAGTCAAGCGATCTGCCCCTAACCTCACTAATATGTGTTCCCCAGGTGAGACAACTGTCTAGGGTTACCCAAAATACTTTGCAGTGCGATACCATGGAATGGGGCTTCCCTTAATCTGCACTGACTGAAGGTCCAAAGGCATTCTGTGCCTCATAATTATTATGACCTGGCTTTTTGCAGCATTGAATTTCAGACACCACTTAGTGTCCCAGGTCATGTTGCGTGTCCTCTACAGATGATGGCACAAGATATAAACTTCTAGGTAGTTAATGTTGAGTGCTGTATCATACGCGTAAAGTTTGATTGTCGTTCTCTCCATCTTTTGGACATCTGAGGTATACAGAAAGTACAGCAGGGGGCAAGGACAGACCCTCATGGCACTCCCACTAGTACAGGCCTTGCTGCCGATACATCATCTCTGACATGACACTGAGTGTGCGATTACACAGGTAAGATGTGTGATGTTGATACCCCCAATAGAAAGAATTTGTAGAAGAGTCCCTCATGCCATATATATTCAAAGGCCTTGAAGATGTCCAGAAGCACCACCCCTGAGTACTTCTGATGCTCCAACACTCCCATTGTACAGATTCTCAAAGACTTTCAAAATGGCAGGGAACAGTCAACAGTTTTGCAGCAGTGTAGCATCTTTTCCATGTTCAGGAATGGCAACTACCTCTGCATGATTTCAAGTAGTGGGGCAGTCACCAGTCCTAATGATTAAATGGGTACAGAAATGGGTCAGAGGGTGCCAGGTGGCAGCTGCTTAAGCGTAGGATACAGCACCTTGTCGTAACCTGCAGCCTTCTTAGGGTTTAGATTATGAACTTGGATATCCACTTCCTCCCCAGTAATGGTGTCTATGGCATAACCTGCTGCCTTGTCCACAATAAATAAAGCTAATCTTTGCTGCATTTATGAGTGTGCTCCACGTCAATCACATCCTCTACTGGCCTGAAGTCATCTACAGATGTGTCAGCCAAAACACTAATCTTGGTGTCAGGTTAACAGACAACTTGTTTGTCGACTTGGAGGGGAGGAAATGCACTGCCATTTCCTTAGGAACTGTTTTGTAGTTATCCAGGTAATGCCACTGTCATGTCAAAGTGTGGCCACCTTGCCTGCCCAGTGTCTGTTTCTGTGGTTTTCCACTGGCAACTTTATCTCATGCCACAGCTTGGCCACCTTGCCTGCCCTGTCTCTGTTGCTGTGGTTTTCCATTGCCACCTTCAGCTCATGCTGCAGCTGATTGAAGTGGTGTTTTGTGATAGGGTACCTCATTAACTGCATTCACAGAAAATTCTATTTGTTGTGTTTTATTGCTTTTGGTACCTCAGAGGGCAGCTGGCACCATCGATTACTTACCCTGTGTAGCCCCTGGAAATAGCAGCATCTACTGCTTCAGCTTTAAGTCAGTTAGCTGCCTTATAGTTGCATCAGCACTGACAACATTTGGATCTGGCACAGCATCGAGCCAGTCTTGCAGGCTCTCCCAGTCCACCTTGCCTAGCTCACTGCACTGTTTTGGTGGCTCTACATCATTGATTTCCACACTGAAGATGACTGGGAGATGGTCTGCTGGCAGAGCACGCATCATCATTGCGATAATGAGGTGTCTAACACCCCTCAGCACCACTACATCCAGCATATCTCATGGCCATTATTGTTGGGACAGATAGTGGAGTCATATGACCCCAGGCCGGCCACGGTGGTCTCGCGGTTCTAGGCGCGCAGTCCGGAACCGTGCGACTGCTACGGTCGCAGGTTCGAATCCTGCCTCGGGCATGGATGTGTGTGATGTCCTTAGGTTAGTTAGGTTTAAGTAGTTCTAAGTTCTAGGGGACTGATGACCACAGCCGTTAAGTCCCATAGTGCTCAGAGCCATGGCCATATGCCCCCAGGATTGCTGCATTATGCTGCCTAACCACACACAGCAGGTGGCATCCACTGATATTTGTGATGCTAGAATTCCATTCAGAGTGTTTGGCTTTGAAGTCCCCTGGGTCAAAAAGTTTGAAACATAGAGACATAAATGCCTCAAAGTCTGCTGGATCTAGGAACCTCATGGTGGCTGCTATGCAGGCACAAAGGTAATTTAGCCTGACAATGTTGATACTGCAATGACAGTGGCTTCAACCGTTCTGAATTGTGGCAGCTGCACTACAGCGTGCTTGAAGGAGGTCTTTATGTAAATAGCCATACTTCCTCCTGCAGTCAGCCTATTTGCATAGTGGCACTTATACTTGCCCACTCACATGAAAACACCAGGCTTAAGGTGAGTTTCTGAGACTTGCCACACGCTGAGTGCTTTGTCTCACAAGACCTGCTGAAATTTCCCAGCCTGTGTTCTTATGAAGTTTGCATGCTAGGCTCAAACTGTTAACCCAAGTGTGGTTCATCAGTAGGGGAGACGGTATATAGAGCACATATGCAGCACATTCTTGAGTATAGCTTTAGTGTTTGGGATCCTCTCATTAAAGGACAGCATCCAAGCATTTCATAAATGTGCTGCTAGATTTGTTGCCAGTAGATTTGATCCTTATGCAAGTGCTACAGAGATACTGCATGAACTCAAATTGGAACTGCTGGAGGGAAAGCAATGTTCTTGTCATGGAACCCTACTGAGAAAATTTAGACATGGCTGACTGTAGAACAATACTATTGCTGTCACTGTAGACTTTGTTAAGGACCATGAGGAGCCATCTACATCTACATCTACATCTACATTGATACTCCGCAAGCCACCCAACGGTGTGTGGCGGAGGGCACTTTACATGCCACTGTCATTACCTCCCTTTCCTGCTCCAGCCGCATATGGTTCGCGGGAAGAACGACTGTCTGAAAGCCTCCGTGCGCGCTCTAATCTCTCTAATTTTACATTCGTGATCTGCTCGGGAGGTATAAGTAGGGGGAAGCAATATATTCGATACCTCATCCAGAAACGCACCCTCTCGAAACCTGGCGAGCAAGCTACACCGCGATGCAGAGCGCCTCTCTTGCAGAGTCTGCCACTTGAGTTTATTAAACATCTCCGTAACGCTATCACGCTTACCAAATAACCCTGTGACGAAACGCGCCGCTCTTCTTTGGATCTTCTCTATCTCCTCCGTCAGACTGATCTGGTACGGATCCCACACTGATGAGCAATACTCAAGTATAGGTCGAACGAGTGTTTTGAAAGCCACCTCCTTTGATGATGGACTACATTTTCTAAGCACTCTCCCAATGAATCTCAACCTGGTACCCGCCTTACCAACAATTAATTTTATATGATCATTTCACTTCAAATCGTTCCGCACGCATACTCCCAGATATTTTACAGAAGTAACTGCTACCAGTGTTTGTTCCGCTATCATATAATCATACAATAAAGGATCCTTCTTTCTATGTATTCGCAATACATTACAATACCATAAGGACAGTTGGTTTCCCATTCTTTATTTGTGAATGGAACAGGACAGGAAATGACTAATAATGGTACAAAGTACCCTCATCCTTGCACTATGTTGTGGCTTGTGGAATATGTGTGTAGATGTCAATCTAACACACAACCATTCCTTTGTATGGTGTTTATGGTTCATTCTCATACCATTATTTGTGGTAAAATAAACACCATTCATGGATTAGAAATTATGCCTGTTCTGACTGTGTGACTGCTGTCCACAAGGCAGTATGACAGGCTATGATCATGGAACATGTGATCAGCATGTCACCAATCCTTCCAGCCATTATTGCCAGTAGATAAATTGTGTTGATGCTGCTACTTCTTCATTGAAGCAGATCCTCATTTTGCCTCACAAGCAAAAATATTTAAAGACAAATTATAAATCTACAAGAAAGAAAATATACACTCAAGAGAAAGTACTGCAAATTGCTTCAAGTTCCTATCCAAATATCAATATAATGCAGAAAATTAATTAATTTTAGATGCATTTGTCACAAACTATGACACTACACCATCATCATGGGGAAACTTCTGGAAATTCTTTTTCTTCCATTCACTATCAGCTAATATCATGTGATACTAGAAAAATACAACCTAAACAAATAGATATGATGCTAATAAAACTATATTTTGAAATACATGCCTTGACTGTTTATTGCAAATAAACAATAGCTGCCTTACCATGATGTGTTGGCTGGTGGGGCTTGCTGATTGTTCCATCTCTATTCACACAGACATATCCTCCAGGCTGATTACGACATTCCTGTGTCTGGATATCACAAGAATGAACTTCTAGTGCACATTCATCAATGTCTACAAAAGTAAAAAAGAATATTAATTGGATGATTAACAAAATTTTACCATCATTCTTGTCTGCTACACAAGTTGTATAGAATAACAAATGAACTAGAAGTGAGAAATGCCAGAGCAAACAGGTGTAATGAAGGTCTTTTTGTGGTTTAAATTCATATAACATAGAAGTATAAGCAAAAACCATTAACAAAATTACTAACAGAAATTGCATTAAATGGGAAAACATTACTCCAATTAGTGTTATATTTATTGACTAAACTGAACACAGCTGACAATTTTTGAAGTATTTATAAAGAAAAATATGATTCACTTGCTGTACACTATCCCAGAATGCTCCATTAAATGTAACAGATATCATTATGGTATGGAGAATTACATTTTAAGGTATTATGTACTTTTCCTCTTCTTTAGGTGGTACTGTAACTACCAAGAATTGATAATTTGCCTCATAAATGCTTTATATTTCTTGTCATTTAAAAAGTAGTTCTACACTACATACGTTCACTAACATCTTGAACTTTTGGTAGCAAGTCAACTATGGTCTGCAATATACTGTACCAATTTTGTCTCCTACAATTCACTAATTATGAACTGCAGAGTTCAAATATTTGTGGCATTGGTAAATGAGCTATGTAAATCAGTTCCTAAGCTCAGTAGCTTTTATGTATTGACAAATAATCAAAGATGGAATACATTATGTAAATGAAGATAGACTGCTACTCACAAAATAGACTAGATTCTGAGCAGCATGTAGGCAAATAGAAAAATGGAAGAAGTTTGTTTTCCAACAAAACAAAATCTTCTTCACAGTTAAGAAACACACACAACTCACACAGCCAATCTTGTCTGCAGATACTACTAACTCATTGGAGGAATTACAAATCTAGCCTTGTTTAGATACTGTGGAAATGGAAGAGGTGTGGAGTAAGGTTGAGAGGAGCTATTAATGATGGTGCTCAGGTACAGGTGCAAGCAAGGGCACATTAGGAGGAGAAATGACAAGAGGAAAAGGACAAAGTACAGGGCAAATTTAGAGAATACAAGGTAGGAGGAAAAGAGAGTGGTAAGAAAAGGCTACTATGTGTGAGTTGGATGGAATGATGAGTAATAAAGTAAAAGGGGAAATGCGAGCCTGATGTTGGGAAAATGAGGGTGGAATAAGGTGGTGAAAGTTTTCTATCCAGTCCCGTTACAAAACTGTAAGCTGGAAATAAAGCGAAGGTTGTCATATGCTACATACTAAATGAGTACCAATACTCAAAACCAGTACATCAAGTAACAGGTACAGGTCATAGCATGTGTAGCAATATGATGAGGTGAGAAGCACTTCATATACCACAGAACAAAATGATACTTGCCACTGTGCAGGTGGCATGTGACATGCCAGCTCTCCCCCTGCCAGCTGGCAGCAGAAGCTGCCACAATATCAAGGTATTTATCCCAGTGTCACTATCGATATCGACTGTAGACAGGGATACTAAACCCTTCTCCTCTAAAAATCAGCATGTAGGGCCAATAATGGTAGTGTTTGTTCTGTTGCTGGCAGAAAAAGGTGGAGGAAGGTGGGGTGGCATGGTAGTTTCTTGGCTTCTTGCCAAGGGATTGAGCAAAACATCCTCATCCGGACTGTCCAACTCAGACGTCCCAGATTGGTACTATGGGGAGATGGAGCTGGCAGCATGTCAGAGGCAGAGTACTACTGGGGCTAGGAGAGGCATAGCTGGTGCAAGTGGTTCCACATCCATGTGCTTCCACACACTGGCCCACTAATTTGCATGCTTTTGAGTGGGGTAAGGAGGGTGCAGACCATAGCAGTGGGTTGGCAGTACAGGTTGCAGCTAATGGAGGTGTCAGGCACCTGGGTCAAATGTGGATGTGCCATTTGCAACAGCAATCATTGCCAGAACTGGTTTTGGTGACAGGGCAGGAGCTCGTGACTGACCACATTGTCAAACAGCTTATGCCCCTTGTAGCCTACAATGAACTCCTGTGTCGCCATGGATGCTGGCCAAATGTACATGCCCAGACACAGGTGCCCTACATGTAGATGACCTGCACTTCATCTAGGCATACTACAAGGGGTGCAGGAGGCCTAGCAGGGTTCAATGAATGCAGCTGTGCAAGATTTTGGCTACATTGGTACCTTTGATAGGGGTGGACCGGTACATGGTGAAGAAGCTGTGGATCGCTTCATGGGCTGAAATGTCCACACCATCTGCTCCACCTCAGCATTGGTGTCTGGGTGAGAGGGGGTGTTGGTCAGATGCTCAGTGCCATTGCAGAAATGGAAAGCCTCAAACTGTGAGGATGTGAAAAGGGAAATGTTGTCAGACACAAGTGTGTGTGATGCTTCCTTGATCACAAAAATTTATAGAATTGCTACCATTTTAATGGTAAAATCTATGAGAAGATACAGTGGAATACTGCATTAGCTAGCAGTAGCTGGTGAGCATGCAGTGTCATCATTTGAGCAGTGACGTTGATTTATTGTGATATGGGCTAGGCTCGCATGGTGTAACCTGCCAACACAGCAGTAATGCATGGCACAGGCAAGACAATTTCTCCATCATCAGTATTTCTGTGGTATTGTTGAGTATGTGATTGGAAGTGGTGCAGTGGCATAATGACTAGCCTGATATCTGGAATAAATAGCTGCAGATTTTGTAGTAGATTAATTCACAGCCCAGCAGTCTACAAAAATGAAGGTACTACACCAGATGAGGAAGTGGCACGAAGCTGCCATAAGCAGCCACCAGTTTGGGTCTCTGTGGTGGTACCAGCTTCCTGCACTGAGTGTACCCTCTGAACTGGCTGCCACAACACAGTAGGCCTTCCCAGCTCACTCCAGCTGCAGCTGTACTTTTGCCCATCTGCAGTGGGTCACATCCCAGGCACAGTAGCCACCTTCTGACAACGGAGTGGTGGGTGCACCTCCTTGCTGTATTCTTTGACTGCCTCTGGAGTTGGCTACATCTGCAGGATTCCTATCTCCATATGCCAGTGATGAAAGTGCTGAGGATCAAACAACAGTGGGTGCATGCAAGACACCAAGTGTAGGTTCCAGTAAAATGAAGTGCGAGCATGCATTGCAACCAACTGGCCGGCTGCTGAGAGCCATCTGGCCAGCTACCATCCCTTTTTTCGTGGGTTGGAGTTACGGTAACCTCCCCGTATTGACACAGTGCTGATGTAACATAGAAAATAAATTACTGATTTTGTCAGCCACTTCCCTTTGGGCCTTCATCGGCCTGCCACCCAGTTTCAAACATCAGCCATTTGACATTCTGACAATGTAGTCAGCCGGGGTTGGCTATAGGCTTAAGAGAGGGCATGGATCATAGCATGGGTGGTCAGTGACAACATCTATGTAACAATGGTATGCACTCTCTCCCATGGTTGATCTGAGTGCTGCCATGGAGAAAAACCTGGTGCTGGGGCCATCTGGTTAAGGGAGCACACACTACAAGAGTGGCATACACATTCAATTTCAGCATGAATAAAGGCCACCATGCCATTCTATGTGCCACTTGGCTAAGACCTTCATGCATATTATCCTCGAATGTGAATGTTGAAGGGGGATGCAGTGCTAGAGGGGGAGGTGGGATGAAGCTCCACCTTTCAGTGTAGTCAGTGGTTTACATTAAGATTCTGTTTGTGATGTAGCGGCACCACTGTTTAGGATAGCAAAAGTTAGTTTTGTGCGATATTTTGGGCACAAGTTACAGCCAAGTGCAGGCCGGATTGCAGTGAGTTACACATACCAGCAGTTGTGAAGGCAAATAGAGGCCACAGGGGCGCAGAACTGCCAGAGAAGGCACACACAGCAGTTTGCACAGTGCAAGCTACAGTCAGAAGGGGCCCACTGGAGCAATTTAGGACTGGTGCGTACGTGACTTGGAGTGGCATGTTAGCAAAACAGGGGTGCACAGCCGAGTATAAATAAAAATTCATTGAAGTGTGACAGCTCTCTTGGATAGTGAGGCGTGTCGCACCACCAGCTTCACACAGCAGCAGATGAGGCACCAATGTTCCAGTCCATGGTGGGTCATTGGTTTGACCCCCTAAGGCCAACACAGGGTCTGTAGCCAGCCAGCCAGCCAGCCAGCAGCAGGACACTCCACGGCTCACTACTGCAGGCAGTCATCCTGGCTTCCAACACATGCCAGTGACAACCGGGCCGAGGGTCGCAGACTCGGCTGTGCATTGCGACCACTTGTCGGCGCCGCATCCTAAGCCACACCAGCGAAGGAACATGGTGTGGACACTGTTTGAACACTGGACAGACTTCCATATGGATGACATGATAATAAGCATTCCTGGTGTAAAGAAACAACTGTCCAAAGTGAAGACAAATAAATCACAAGGTCCCAATGGAATCCTAATTTCGTTATACAAAGAGTATATGCAGCATTGGTCCCTTACATAGCTTGCATTTATCATGAATCTTTCACCCAGTGCAAAGTCTCAAGTGACTGGAAAAATGTGTAGGTGACTAATGTTTACAAAAATGGTGAAAGATTGGACTTGAAAAATTACAGACCAATATTCCTCATGTTGGTTTGCTGCAGAATCCTTGAACATATTCTCAGTTTGAATATAGTAATTTTCATTAAGACCAAGAAGCTTATGTCCAAGAATCAGCATGGTTTTAGAAAGCATCATTGTGTGAAACTCAGCTTGCCCTTTTGTCACATGATATACACTCCTGGAAATGGAAAAAAGAACACATTGACACCGGTGTGTCAGACCCACCATACTTGCTCCGGACACTGCGAGAGGGCTGTACAAGCAATGATCACACGCACGGCACAGCGGACACACCAGGAACCGCGGTGTTGGCCGTCGAATGGCGCTAGCTGCGCAGCATTTGTGCACCGCCGCCGTCAGTGTCAGCCAGTTTGCCGTGGCATACGGAGCTCCATCGCAGTCTTTAACACTGGTAGCATGCCGCGACACCGTGGACGTGAACCGTATGTGCAGTTGACGGACTTTGAGCGAGGGCGTATAGTGGGCATGCGGGAGGCCGGGTGGACGTACCGCCGAATTGCTCAACACGTGGGGCGTGAGGTCTCCACAGTACATCGATGTTGTCGCCAGTGGTCGGCGGAAGGTGCACGTGCCCGTCGACCTGGGACCGGACCGCAGCGACGCACGGATGCACGCCAAGACCGTAGGATCCTACGCAGTGCCGTAGGGGACCGCAGCGCCACTTCCCAGCAAATTAGGGACACTGTCGCTCCTGGGGTATCGGCGAGGACCATTCGCAACCGTCTCCATGAAGCTGGGCTACGGTCCCGCACACCGTTAGGCCGTCTTCCGCTCACGCCCCAACATCGTGCAGCCCGCCTCCAGTGGTGTCGCGACAGGCGTGAATGGAGGGAAGAATGGAGACGTGTCGTCTTCAGCGATGAGAGTCGCTTCTGCCTTGGTGCCAATGATGGTCGTATGCGTGTTTGGCGCCGTGCAGGTGAGCGCCACAATCAGGACTGCATACGACCGAGGCACACAGGGCCAACACCCGGCATCATGGTGTGGGGAGCGATCTCCTACACTGGACGTACACCACTGGTGATCGTCGAGGG
This sequence comes from Schistocerca americana, assembly GCF_021461395.2. Lineage (NCBI taxonomy): Eukaryota > Metazoa > Arthropoda > Insecta > Orthoptera > Acrididae > Schistocerca > Schistocerca americana. The sequence goes on from NC_060130.1 coordinate 467,074,573, forward strand.
GACACTGAATAGTGCACGGTACATCCAAACCGTCATTGAACCCATCGTTCTACCATTCCTAGACCGGCAAGGGAACTTGCTGTTCCAACAGGACAATGCACGTCCGCATGTATCCCGTGCCACCCAACGTGCTCTAGAAGGTGTAAGTCAACTACCCTGGCCAGCAAGATCTCCGGATCTGTCCCCCATTGAGCATGTTTGGGACTGGATGAAGCGTCGTCTCACGCGGTCTGCACGTCCAGCACGAACGCTGGTCCAACTGAGGCGCCAGGTGGAAATGGCATGGCAAGCCGTTCCACAGGACTACATCCAGCATCTCTACGATCGTCTCCATGGGAGAATAGCAGCCTGCATTGCTGCGAAAGGTGGATATACACTGTACTAGTGCCGACATTGTGCATGCTCTGTTGCCTGTGTCTATGTGCCTGTGGTTCTGTCAGTGTGATCATGTGATGTATCTGACCCCAGGAATGTGTCAATAAAGTTTCCCCTTCCTGGGACAATGAATTCACGGTGTTCTTATTTCAATTTCCAGGAGTGTACTAACAACTATGAATGAGGGGCAATAAGCAGATTTCATATTTCTAGACTTCTGTTAAGCATATGACATGGTGCCTCACTGCAGGCTGTTAACAATGCTACAAGCATATGGAATAGGTTTCTAGATATGCAAGTGGCTTAAAGACTTCTTCACTGATAGAAACCAGTATGGTGTCCTGGATGGCAAGTGTTCATCAGAGACAAGGATATCATCACGAGTATCTGAGGGAAGTGTCAAAGGAAAGCTCTTATTTTCTATATACATAAATGAACTGGCACAGTGGGCAGCAATCTGCAGTTGTTTGCTGATGATGTTGTGGTGTGCAGCAAGGTGCAAAGTTGAGTTATTGCAGGAGGGTACAAGACGACTTATGAGGAACCCCTCGAGTGCAAGGTCACAAAAGGCCAATTATGTTCACAGCATTCGAAGCACCACATATTGTCTACCATGAAACCACAATATTGGCTGCTAATGGCAACAGGGGACAGGACTGGAGGTATCCAATGGTGAGCACAGTATGAGGCTACAGTGCCTAGCTGAACTGCTTAATCTATGAGTAACTCTCAACATGGTACAGTGCTTGCAGTGTTGATGCAAAGCAGTGCAATGGCAATGATAAACAAAGCAAACATTCTATTATATCTACAACAACAGTCGCCAAAGTTGACATTTCATCAGAAAGGAACCCAAACAATTTCACAGAGTGAGAAAAAAGTGGCAGATGAAATATTAGTGTTTCTACAGGATGAGTCAGTGGAATGTGTGGTGTTGTATACACTCAACTGTGCGGACAATGTACATGTGGAGTACAATGATGACAATACACACTCAACAAGTAAAAGTGATATTGAAATAGGTGTCAAGCCATTTAGTTCATTGTCCTTGTCCGACAGGGAGCCACAAATCCTGCCTCCATGGAAATGTAGTAAACGACAACTGTTGTTCAAGGAGCAGGTACTAAACATAATTACGTATATGGAAACCCATCCACAGTATAGTAAAAAATATTATGAACTGGTTTTGAATAAGTGTGCAGCAATATGAGTGTGTAATCCATCAGAAAAACTAAGGGAGAGCATGGTGCACTTGCTACAAAAACTGGTGTTTGCACATTTCAAGGATGCTCGATACAATTTAGAGGATGTGCGTGATAGTGACCTACTATGTTATGCACTTCAAATTGTGCACAAGATAAATTATAATGATTTAAATGGAAGCAGTAGATGGTTGCATAACTTCAAACAGCACTACAGAATTGGTAGATATAAGATAAAGAAATTTCAAACAATGGATCAACTTGATGACACATGGCAAACTCCAGAATCGGCACAAAAATTTGTAGATGAGATAAACAAACTTATCCCATCACTCAATAAGGAATTTTTTTTCAGCACCAACAAATTGGGATTTGAAGAGAAAACACATATGGAAGGAACACTCGAAATTAGAGGTAACAAGAACAAGAGAGCTGTATCAAGATCAGCTAACATCATCACTTTAACACATTCATATACAATTACGCTGACTGTTTATCTTGGAAGTAAATTTTCTGGAAAGTTATTTATTGTGCTGCATGAAGTTGAAGGTGCTCTGCCCCCTGTGATTCTGTCTCATGTGCATGACTGCAAGGGCAGTAGGGAATATTTACGCCACGGTAAGCAAGAGTGGGAAAATGGTTGGAAGATAACTACAACTATGGCATTAGCACTGCTTTTGACCAATAGTTGGTCAAAATAACTTGCTTTTCCAATAGTTGGTCAAAATAATTTGCTTTTGATTGATTTCTGGTCTGCATTTAAAAATCATCCTCCTTTAGAGAAAACTATTATTTGAAAAGTGTTTTTTTCCATGCCTATTAAGCATATTATCACAGTATCTACAGCTATGCCTTAAAGGATTTCCAGTTTCATGACAAGTGCCATACAGATTTTCATTTGGTTGCATGCCATCATATTCCATCAGTTCTCATCACCTTGTCACACCAGTCTCTATACGCATTCTTTAAGAGTGGATGCCTAACTCAATGTCTTGCATGGTTTGTAACTCCCAAGGAGTTTGCCTTCAGTATTGATGGTGCGAAGATTCAGGATCATGGTGGCATGCCATTTTTCAGTCAGTGTTCATGGTACAAGTTAATGGTTGGTTTTGAAGATTTCTTAAATGTCAACAATGTCCATTTTGTGATGTGTAATACATACTTCCCACAGAAAGTTGATCTCTGTACCTGCCAGACACTCATTTCCTAGTGCCCTCATGATGCACATGGTGAGTAAATGGCAGTTAATATTTTTATGTCATAATTGTTAACACAGACTTTCACATGAGCCTTACTAAAGGTTGAACCTGCAACCTCACACTCAAAGGGTTCCTGGTTAGACAGAATTCCTAGTTGGTGTGATGAATGGCAACTAGCTCTAAACATAGAAAAATGTAAGTTAAAGCAGATGAGTATAAAAAATAAATCCTTAAGGGTTAGATACAGCATTAGTAATATCTTGCTTCCCGCAGTCATATTGTTTAAGTATCTGGGCATAATCTTGCAAAGTGATATGAAATGGAACAAGCATCTGAAGATTTTGCTAGGGAAGGCAAATAGTCAACTTCGTTTTACTGGGAGAATTTTGAGAAAGTATGGCTCATCTGTAACAGATACCTCATATATGATGCTACTGTGACCTATTCATGAGTACTGCTCCAGTGTTCCAGATCCGTACCAAGTCAGATTAAAGGAAGACATAGAAGCAATTCAAAGGTGGGCTGCCAGGTCTGTTACTGGTAGGTTTGAGCAACATGATAGTGTTACAGAAATGGTTTGGGAACTCAAATGAGAATCCCTGATGGGAAGGTGGCGTTCTTTTTGAGAAGCACTATTGTGAAAATTTAGCTAAGTGGCATTTGGAGCTGACTGCAGGATGATTCTGCTATTGCATATATATATATATATATATATATATATATATATATATATATATATATATATATTTTGCGTAAGGACCACGAAGATAAGAAACAAGAAATAAGGGCTCATGTGGAGGCATACAGGCAGATATTTTTCCCTCGCTCTATTCATAAGTGGAACAGAAAAGGAAATGCAGAATGACTAGTAGTGGTATAGGGTACCTTCTGTCATATACCATACTGTGGCAGATGTAGAATAAATCAGAAGTCTTTCTTGTATCAACCCTACACTTAACTGAACCATCATTCTAGGTCAGCTACCTGTCTAAATATTCTTACAGTGCATAGCCATAATTAATTCTGTAGCTTTTGTGCCTCTGTATCTTATTTTTTAACCATGGTGCTCATTAAAAAGTACACATCCAGATATACAGTTCAAAATAAGTGTCATCAGTTCTTACCATTGCAGGATTTCCCATCAGCATCCAGCTGGTATCCAGGATAGCAGGTACATTCAACAGCTACTCCTGTATCCAAGCACTTGTGAGCACATGGGTTATTCTGCTTACATCTGTGAAGTCACAATAAAGAGTTTAAAATCAGAAAATTATTGGTGAAGTGAAATATTTGTGTTGTCCACTATGTTACATTGAACGATTTTCAGCACGGAAGATGCGTCCTTTAAAATCATACAAGAAATTCTGTGTCATCTCATGTCTAGGATTACAGACTTGCAACCTGATGATGTGTGGTGGAGTCAAAGATGGAACACTTGCAGCCGGCCGGAGTGGCTGTGCGGTTCTGGGGGCACTACAGTCTGGAGCCGAGCAACCACTACGGTCACAGGTTCGAATCCTGCCTCGGGCATTGATGTGTGTGATGTCCTTAGGTTAGTTAGGTTTAATTAGTTCTAAGTTCTAGGCGACTGATGACCTAAGAAGTTAAGTCGCATAGTGCTCAGAGCCATTTGAACCATGGAACACTTGCAAGAAATACTCGGATGTTGGTATGGGCAGCCTGATTTACCAATAGTTCTAGTTGAAAAGCTGGAGCAAGGCTGTGTGAATTGGTGTTGTCTTCAGCTCTCAATTTAGGTAAACTGTGTTTGTTACTGTGTTAATTTGAAACATCTGGAAAATATTGATTTCCTTATTTATTTACTCACTAATGATTTAGCCTGACCACAGTAGGATCCTAAGGCCCTCTCATACATTTGAGCAGGAACAATGCACACTAAAGATACTACAAAATCTTTCCAACAACAGCTGCTACTACTACTAGAATAACAACTGACACTAACAACAATAGTAAAGGGAATTTAGAATGACATAGATTAGCTTAGCACATTGGAAGTCCTGTTTAGTGTCATCAGAAGTGAAATGGAAGAAGGAGGAGGTGAAGACTGAAATGACAGTGACAATGGCTGTTACAAAAGAACAGAATATGAACAGAGAATTCTGTTGACAAGTGGTAAGGAAAAGTTGTGGCAGAGTGGTGCTGAAGAGAGTGAGCTGGAGAGAATGTGGGAGGAATGGCTATTGTGCTAGACGGTGGACCATTAACTGTCTTTTGAACTTTGCAAGGAATTAATTTCTCTTGTATGTTGAGGAATATGGCTCCAAAGTCTGGTTCCTGATTAGAAAATAATTTAGAGAACATGGCAGTATTATGTTATGGTACACAGAGAATTCTACTTTGTTGAGAATCACTATTTCTGCTGTGCTGCTCATGTAGTAGTGTAACAGTTGAGGACAAATAAGAGGGAAGCAGTGATTGAGAAGATAACACAGCAAACATAAAGTATGATAGTCTCTCTGCTTATCAGCACATGGCCATGATAATTTGCCAGTGTGATATGATCGAAAAAGTGCAAGCCACAAATATATGTTACACAAGCATTCATTGCCAGTTTCAATGAATGGCAGTTTCTGAGAATGTTGACACATCATGAACATATAATGAGAAGGGCAATGGGCCCAATACTGATCCTCATGGGACGTCTGATATGACATCCCTCCAGTGTGAACTTTTTGTTCCAATCATTATACATTATTGGCAAGTTGTAAATTATGAATGGAACCATAATATGGCACTAGAAAAATTTTGACTTGTGAGCAAGTAGAATGAAAAAAGAAATTAATGGAATGAAGAAACCATAGTTCTTATTAAGACGTTTTGTGACCTCAAAAGAACACCTCATGTGGTTTTCATGCAGTACAGCACATTTTTAAATGGTCTTAAATTTCAATAATGGTCTGCACTCAAATAGGAAGGGTTTTGGGAAACAAGTACCAACTTTCTGCCTGCTCCTCTTAGCCAGATACAGTGAGTTTTCAAACATAAGTTACATAATTTGAAGCCATTTAGGAAGAGATATGTTGTTCTATTCTGCAAATGGCCCCTTCACAATTGTTGAAATGTGTGTTGAAAACTGGTGCTATGTGAAGTGCACATGATTCCGTCAATATATAGTTCTCACAGAGCGACTCACCAAATTATGCCATATGAAGGGTACTACAAGATACCTCAATAACTAGGTGCAGTGGTGTAAGAGCATGCATTCAGTATGCTGACAATGCAGAAGACACTGTTCAGGATCTCTGAAACAATGAGTTGCTACACATTACATCACTGACAGGCCTACTAGAGGCACTGACATGATGGTAAAGCTATGGCTGAATCTGTAATGATTACACCTGGCACTTCAAACCTCTTATGACTTAGTGCCCAGGACCACTTCTGTTTCTGCTACATCTTCGAGATGCCAGATATGGTGCACATGTCAGAGAAACTGGTGAGAAACAATGATGATGCAAGGAGAGAAGACCGTCTGCAGTCATGCCTCTAACCCATGCCGCAGTTGAGCAACAGGGCAGATGAATGGCAGACCGGACACCGCAAGAGCAAGGCAGTAGTTATCTAGGCTACAACAAAGTACGACAAACTTTTGACACAACGATGTCAACAGATCATGCATGGGCCACAATCCAAATCAAGACCAGAGAGGAAAACCAATATCAAAGTGAAGTTGTTGGCAAGTAGTCAGTAGTATGATGGAGATAATGATGAATGCTATCAGACAAAGAACACGACTGCCTGAATGGTAAAGGTGATGGAGTACATCACTGGAGATGGGCATAAGTGCTCAATAACAAAGTAAGGGCTGCCATAGTGGTTGAGGATTTGATAGCCTTCTTCATCTGCTGCTTACAAGTCTGGACCAGACATTCAGCTTCCCATTGGAGGAAGGATGGAAAGGAGGAATACAGATCTGTTCGATGCCATTAGTGGCACAGAAGTCCTCGAAGGCAGAAGTCATGAATTGTGGGACACTGTCGGAGACTAATGTGTGGGGCAACCCTCCAATGGCCAAAACTTAGGCCAAGGCAGTAAGAGTAGTCTGGGTCATGGTGGATGCCATGTGTATGACATAGGGGTACTTTGAATAAGCATCCACAATGAGCAGTCACATAGAACTCAAAAATGTGCTTGCAAAATCGATATGAATGTGGTCCCAAGGGAGGCAAGGAGTAGGCCAGGGGGCAAAGGATTGAGGGGCACCATCTGGCGGTGGGTGGATGCTGTGCATCTAGGGACAATCTTCTCAATGTTAGTGTTGATCCCTGGCCAGTACACAGGGGGCTGTGCCAGTGTCTTCATGCAGGACATGCTCCAATGACCCCAGTGATGCAAACTCAATACCCAACAATGCAGTTCCGCCAGAATAACCACTCGATGTGCATCCATCTCAGTAACCGAAAGGATGACACCATCTGCAACTGAGAAGTGGTAAAAAAGCTGTTTTCATTGGCAGATTTCTGTTGTGAAATGACGAGTGAGGTAATAGGGCCAACCATGGATTACATAGCAAAGGTAGGGAGGGATCCTGGTGTGTTGCAGCAGAAACACATATAGCCATAAGGGGAAAACTGTCCAATGGATGTTGATGTTAGACATAGATGTGGAAGCAGAGGACCTCCTGTGAGTGAAATCCAGGTCTGAGCCAGGTGGTATATGGTACAATGCATCAGCATTAGGATGCTGGGCTGTTGGCTAGTACCAGATAGTATAATTGTAAGCACTGAGGAACAATGCCCAGTGCTAGAGGCATTGTGCTGTTCATCATTGGAGATTGGAATGCAGCCTGAATAATGCCACCAATGGCTTGTGAGCCGTAATTAGAGAGAACTGTGTGCCACTCCTCCACAGTGTCACTTAAAGGGGGAAATGATGGAGGACACGATGTGGTGTCAATTGCAAGGGGTGCCAGTCCATGGGGCACAGCAGGCTTTTGCACATGAAGTTTGTCCGCTTAGAGTTCAAGAGACTTTTGTAACATCAGGATGGATTAGCAAGATGGCTGCCGAGTGAGATCACAGGTATTTTCTTCGTCTGCTAAAAAAACTTATTTAAGAGGGAATAGTGTCAAATTTAAATCTCCTTTGTTTTGTATACTTGCTGTTTGTTTCCTTCATCACACAACTGAATATTAGCATTCCAGCAGCACTTGTTCTTGAAAAAACTTGTTCTTTAGCTAAAGTCCTGATAATCGTGATATAACGCAAAATTTTGCATGACATAAACACAAAAAATTCTATTCAAGTCTTCTTGATAGTGCAAAATTCATTTCAAAGAGTCTGATACTAGTTTCATCAGTGTCTATTGTGCAGTAAAAGTGTAATTAAATGTTTCTAAATAGTATTCGTATTGTTTACTAGTTAGATACACTCGATCTAGGCCTAAAATGTTACAGTTATAAAAGTTTAAAAACCTGATCAAACATGCCTGATAATGTAAATTCTCTAAAAGCAAATTAATTACAAATTCATTCTTCTGTTATTGTATCTCTAAATCAGTACAAAAAAAAACAATCACCGCACATAAGACCTTTGTGTTGTTTTTTTTTTTTTTTTGTTTACACACAGCCAATCTCGCATCCTTGACAAATTTAAAACATTCTTTAAACTTAATTATTATTTTGAAACTGACCATGAGTGAGAACTGTGGGAGCTGTTATAGGGTAGTGAGTAGAGAGATTTGTTGCCAATCTTGTAGGAAATATTTTCACTGGGGTGGGGGATGCAGTCAGGCGAATGTTGGGAGAACAGAACAGGCTCTCTCCTAGAACTGCAGAGTATGCAGTACGAACATGTTGTTTGGGGAACAGGAAAGGAAAATCTGTACCCTTCAGGCACAGCTGGAGGAAGCAAGGAAGGAACTCATAAGGATCAAGGGAGATAGAGGGGAGGAGGGTCGTTGGGAACTGGCAGCTGGTACGAGGATAGGAAGAAAGAGAACAAAATCTGACAGTTTTATCATCAACACCAAAAACAGGTATCTACCACTGCCAGAGTTAAGTGGCAAAGAGCCTCAGGGAGAACGAGGAGCAGGAAATGTAGAGCACACTTCAACTGAGGCCAAGAAGCATAGGAATGTACAAACTGTTAGGAAGAAGAAAGTGCTGCTGCTTGGTAGTAGCCATGGGTGAGGTGTAGACCCTCAGTTACAGGAAAGCCCCTTAACAAATATAATAAATGAATCCTTCACATCAGGGACATTTCCAGAGCAGTTAAAACAGGCAAGAGTTTTACCTTTGCTTAAGAAAGGTAATGCAGAAGACATAGAAAATTACTGGCCCATTTCCCTGCTGTCAGCATTCTCAAAAATAATAGAAGCAATTATGAAATACAGATCAATGAATTACCTGAATAAATACAATATTTTAAGTGAATCAGTTTGGTTTCCGAAGTGGCAAAAATATGGAGTCAGCCATAACAGAATTCACAAAAGTTGTATTTGATGCTCTTGATAAAGATGAGTGTGTCACAGGCATATTTTTGGATCTTTCTAAGGCATTTGATACAGTCAATCACAAGATTCTATTAAATAAATTAGAAGCATTAGGAATAAGAGGGGTAGCTAATGACTGGTTTTGACCATACCTAACAGATAGGGTACAAAGAGTAGAGATAACACATACTTCAAATAGATCCAAACATTTAGTAAAACACTTATTAGAACCAAAATACATTAATATAGGGGTTCTGCAAGGTAGCATATTAGGACCAATACTGTTACTGATATATATCAATGACTTTCCCAGTAGGGTTACTCATGGTGAAAAAGTCCTCTTCACTGATGACAGCAATATTTTAGTCACTGAGAAAACAAGAGAACCCCTTGCCGAGAAAGCAAATGAAACTACCAAGGAAGTTTATGACTGGTCAATAAGTAATAAAGTGACATTGCACACAAAGCAAACTAATGCCATGGATTTCAGTTTGAAGAGGAAAAATGACAATGTTAAATGAAATGTAGATGGCAGCTCTATAGACTGTGTAACAAATGCAAAATTTCTAGAAATGAATACTGATTCTCTGTTGAAGTGGTGTGAACACACAAAGTTACTTGCAAACAGAATGTCAGCAGCACGTTATGCCCTTAGAATCCTATCATCAGTGTTTAATACGCAGTGTCTTTTAGTTACATATTATTCTTATGTACACTCAATTCTTAGATATGGCATTCTTTTTTGGGGAACAAATGCACAAAATATGAACCAATTTTCAAACTCCAGAAAAGAGCCATACGAATAATAACCAAAAATACTAGTCGAGCTCATTGTAAAGATCTGTTCAGAACACTGGGGATTTTAACTGCTCCATGTGAATACATTTATCAGTCAGTTGTACACATCAAAAATAACACTGGTAATTACAGCACAAACATCTCTGTCCATGAGCATGCAACAAGAGATAGACTCAACTTACAACTACCAAGAAAAAAAACATAAAACTCAAAACAGCATTTTCTACCAAGGAATAAAACTGTACAATAAATTACCAAAAGAGATTAAAGAAATTGCAAAAATACACTTATTTAAAAAGCAGCTAAAAAGCACCTGTTATGCAATACATTTTATACATTGAAGGATTACTTAGATAAAACAGAGTAGGGGTTTGATAAAAAATGTTATACAAATAAATAAATAACAATAGTACTGATTATAAAATATCCAAAATTCCACATAACACCTTCACTTTATGATTTCTCCTTCTTTTTTCCTTTCTAGAAAGTCTTGCCCCCAAGCTATGCATAGCACAATACTAACACCTCTTCCTCTTTCTGAGCTCAACATCTCCCTCATTATGGAGGGATGCTGACTCAGTTTTCAGGATAGCAAACGGGGAGTTGTGATACAGAAAATGGCCCAGGGATCACAAGTGTGTGTGTGTGTGGGTGTGTGTGTGTGTGTGTGTGTGTGTGTGTGTGTGTGTGTGTATGTGTGAAGTGTTACGAAACAATGTGTGTATAGTGTGTGCAGTGACTGATAGTGAGATATGAGTGAGCAATGTGGCATTACATTATTTAACAAGTTATTTGTAAAAAAAGTATTGTATACCAGGAGTAAATCAATGATTGTCTCTAACTAGAAGTCTGTAAATATACGTGTATACAAATTAGCTTAGTTTAAATTGATCTAAATTTGGAAATACTTTGACATGTCCTATATCCTTGTAAAAAGAGATCTACAGATGAATAAAGCTACTACTACCACTACCACTAATCTCTGTTGGTCCATCACAGCCAGCGGACATTGGCTGGTAAGTACTTTTCAATGTCAATAAACTTCACCAACAGTCACATATTTTATGATATTTTATTTTATTCTGAAAGCAACCAATTTCAGCAATTCATTTTGCCCTCATGTCTTTGTATGAAGCATTTATATGACTGGAATTCACGATATCCAGTGGTTTATGGTGCTATACAATAAGTTTGTTTATTTGGATAAAAGCGTATTGGGCCTGAAGATGGCAAGATGAATTGCTGAAACTGGTTGCTTTCAGAATAAAATAAAATATCTTAAAATATACAGCTGTTGGTGAAGTTTATTGACATTGAAAAAACTTCTGTAACAAGTCTGTCTGTATCTGCTGCTGGTGCATCAGCTGCTGCTTTTGCTCGAGCAGACTAACCAATTTAGCATCCATGCTACAAAACAACTTCCTTTTTCCTCATCACCAATTGCTATATCTGCAAGTACCAGATACTGGTGTTAACATCAGAGAACAGGCAAGAAAAGATGATGACCCAAGGTGGGAAGACCTCCTGCAAAAAAATGGCTCTGAGTACTATGCGACTTAACTTTTGAGGTCATCAGTTGCCTAGAACTTAGAACTAATTAAACCTAACTAACCTAAGGACATCACACACATCCATGCCCGAGGTAGGATTCAAACCTGCGACCGTAGCGGTCGCTCGGTTCCAGACTGTAGCGCCTAGAACTGCACGGCTACTCCGGCTGGCAGACCTCCTGCAGTCAGAACTCAAATCCATGTCAGAGTTGAGCAACAGTGCAGACAACGATGGACCCAACACAACAAGAACAAGGCAATAGCTATCTAGGCTACAACTAAGTGCAATGAACTTTCAACGCAATACTGTCAACAGATCAACTATGAGCCACTATCCAAATGGAGACCAGACAGGAAAACCAATATCAAAGCAAAGTCATTGGTGGCTAGCCAGTAGTATGGTGGAGATAGTGTTCGTTACTATTCAGCAAATTACATGACTGATTGAATGGATAGGGTGCGGCGGTATTTATGCGAGCCATGAGGGGCATTACTGGCCAGCATATTCACGTGGCAAGACGATGGCACACTCACTAAGTGAGTGCAGCACTGTGGCAACACTGTCCTCTATTGGCTATGGAGATCCATTTGTTTTGGCAGGCATTCAATTTCCATGCGGCCTGATACCAGAGTTTCAGAAGCATTACATTAGCTAGCTTGTACATACACTGCCAAATTCAGTATGACATTCTCAGTTAAGCAGTGATAGCCAGCTGTTAGTAACAAGTATACCTGTCTGCCATCTGAGATGAACCATCACAAGCTGTTACCATCAGACTCTGCCTCAATGGCTGCTGACCAGTGCCTGCACCAAGTCTGAATCCTGCAGACTTGGCACCTTCACACCACTGGGCCAACTACCGGGTGACTACAATCTAGTGATGGCCAACCTCCTGGTGGGCTGTGGCTTCAAGTATGGGCCATCTAGGAACCCAGTCATAATGATCGAAGTGGGCAAACATTATTGCTGTACACTTAGGTGACAAAAATTATGGGATACTGATACGCACATATACAGATGGTGGTAGTATCAGGTACACAAGGTATAAAAGGGCAGTGCATTAGTGGAGCTGTCATTCATACTCAGGTGATTCTTGTGAAAAGGTTTCCAATGTGATTATGGCTGCATGATGGGAATTAGCAGATTTTGAATACAGAATGGTTGTTGGAGATAGATGCATGGGCCATTCCATTTTCGAAATTTTTAGGTAATTCAATATTTTGAGATCCACAGTGTCAAGAGTGTGCTGATAATATCAAATGGCATGCATTACTTTTGGACAATGCAATGGCTGATGGCCTTCACTTAAGGACCAAGGTAAGGTTTCACATAGTGTGAAATACCCACAGAATTCAATGTGGAATGTACCATGAACTTATCCATCAGGACAATGCGGTGAAATCTGGTGTTAATGGGCTATGGCAGCAGATCCTATGAAGCCGTGGACCCAAGATGTCAACAAGAACATGTCCAAGCTGGTGGTGGCTCCATAACAGTGTGGGCTGTATTTACATGGAATGGACTGGGTCCTCTGGTTCCAATTGAACTGATCATTGACTGAAAATTGTTATGTTTGGCTACTTCAAAATCATTTCAGCCATTCATGGACCTCATGTTCCCAAACAATGAGGAAATTTTATGAATGACAGTGCATCATGTCACTGGGCCACAATTGTTCAAAACTGGTTTGAAGAACATTCTCGACAATTCAGGTGAATGATTTGGCCACCCAGATTGCCCAACATGAATCTCATCAGACATATATGGGACATAACTGAGAGGTCAGTTCATGCACAACAGAATTCTGTACTGGCAACACTTTTGCAATTATGGAAGGCTGTACAGGCAGCATGGCTCAATATTTCTGAAGGGGACTTCCAATGACTTGTTGATTCCATGGCACATCGAGTGGCTGCACTACGCCAGGCATAACAAGGTCTGACACAATATTAGGAGGTATCTAATGACTTTTGTCACCTAAGTGTACACTGACCAGTATGGGCACAAACCACCATCATAATTCATGCTGGAGGCCATGGTTTGATCCTGCCTCAACCAGTACATACCACGTTGAGCAACATGGGCCAAGCCAACTACTTCAGCCCACATGCTGTCTGTCCACCATGTGCCACACAGTGATGCTTATGAGTCAGTGTCGATGCCACTGTGCTGATAGCAGCACCTTGCCGGATGCCTCCATCACCTGAGGGAACATGCAGTGTGTGTCCTTCTGGCAGGCTACTACTGACATGGGCACACTTCACAGGCCATGGCTGCCTACTTCACGGAGGCACTGGTCAGCTATACAGTACTGCATCCACTGCTGTAATTATTATGCAGTAAAGGAATAATTCAACCAACATTGTTTCCATGACAGTCTGCCACTGACACACTCCACCAGTTCCACAGCAGCCATGCCCTGGGAGGTGAACTACATACATCCTGACCTCTCACAGACACCTTTACCTGCCACCAGCAGAAACTGTAAACCCAGACGTCAACAGGTGGAGTCAACAGTTCTCTGCTGCCGAGCAGTGTGTCAGCAGTGTGCAACTAGCAGCATTACTGCATTTACTAGGTAGTCTTGTATTTTAATAACCATTTAAATTTTGTGTTGAATTGTTTGTGCTCTCAGTAGATTAGTTCAGACATTCTTTGCACAACAGTATTTAGCACGGATAGGGACTGTGACTGCTGTGGGCTGAGTTGGCATCCCTTCGCTCACAGCTTCAGGCTATGTTGGCTTCAGTCACACAGCTTGAGGCTGTTGCCAATGGGCATCACTGTGGGGGTCCGGACGGGGGTTTGTCGGGGACGGCCAGCTCGTCCCACGCATACCCCGATCGGACTACGGCTGTGGTTGCCCAGGATACTGCCCACATTGAGGCTGACCCCTCACCTGTGGTAGAGTGGGATGTCATCTCAAGGTGTGGCAGGGGGCGAAAGACATTCCGGAGGGCTGAACGGAAGGCCTCTTCATTTTGTCTGACAAACTGGTTTCAGGCTCTGTCTCCGGCTGATACTGATCTTCGGCCGGACATGGCTGCTAGTCCTGTTCCAGAGGTTGACCCTCAGTCTGCAAGATCCAGGCGGTCACAGAGGGTGGGCTTACTGGTAGTTGGAAGCTCCAATGTCAAGCACGTAATAGGGCCCCTTAGGGATATGGCTGCAAGGGAGGGGAAGAAAACCAATGTGCACTCCATGTGCATACTGGGGGGAGTCATTCCAGATGTGGAAAGGGTCCTTCCGCATGCCATGAAGGGTACAGGGTGCACCCACCTGCAGGTGGTTGCTCATGTCAGCACCAATGATATGTGTCGCTATGGATTGGAGGAAATCCTCGCTGGCTTCCGGCAGCTAGCTGGTGAAGACTGCCAGTCTCACTAGTGGGATGAAAGCAGAGCTCACCATCTGCAGCATTGTTGACAGTACAGAGCCGAGTGGAGGGTCTGAATCAGAGGCTGAGATGGTTCTGTGACCATGTGGGCTGCAGATTCCTCAACTTGTGCCATAGTGTGGTGGGGTTTCGAGTTCTGCTGAATAGGTCAGGAGTCCACTACACACAGCAGGTGGCAACACGGGTAGCAGAGGTTGTGTGGCATGGACTGGGTGGTTTTTTTAGGTTAGATAGCCTCAGGCAAGTACAGAAAGGGCAACAGCTTCAAAGGGTGTGGGGCAAAGTCAGGACATGCGGGGACCAAGCAGCAATTAGTATTGTAATTGTAAACTGTCAAAGCTGTGTTGGTAAAGTACCGGAAGTTCAAGCACTGATAGAAAGCACCAAAGCTGAAATCATTATAGGTACATAAAGCTGGCTGAAGCCAAAGATAAATTCTGCCAAAATTTTTATAAAGGCACAGACAGTGTTTAGAAAGGATAGATTGCATGCAACCAGTGGTGGCTTGTTTGTCGCTGTTAGTAGTAGTTTATCCTGTAGTGAAATAGAAATGGATAATTCCTGTGAATTATTATGGGTGGAGGTTATACTCAACAACCAAGCTAGGTTAATAATTAGCTCCTTTTACTGACCTCCCGACTTAGCAGCATTAGTGGCAGAACAACTGAGAGAAAATCTGGAACACATTTCACATAAATTTTCTCAGCATGTTATAGTCTTAGGTGGAGATTTCAATTTACCTGATATAGACTGGGATACACAGATGTTTAGGACAGGTGGTAGGGACAGAGCATCAAGTGACAATATACTGAGGGCACTATCTGAAAATTACCACAAGCAATTCAACAGAGAACCGACTTGCGGAGATAACATCTTGGACCTACTGATAACAAACAGACCGAACTTTTCGACTCTGTAAGCGCAGAACAGGGAATCAGTGATCATAAGGCCATTGCAGCATCCCTGAATATGGAAGTAAATAGGAATATAAAAAAAGGGAGGAAGGTTTATCTGTTTAGCAAGAGTAATAGAAGGCAGATTTCAGACTACCTAACAGATCAAAACAAAAATTTCTGTTCAGACACTGACAATGTTTAGTATTTATGGAAAAAGTTCAAGGCAATCGTAAAACGTGTTTTAGACAGGTATGTGCTGAGTAAAACTGTGCAGGACGGGAAAAACCCACCGTGGTTCAATAACAAAGTTAGGAAAATACTGCGAAAGCAAAAAGAGCTTCACTGCAAATTTAAATGCAGCCAAAACATCACAGACAAACAGAAGCTAAATGACATCAAAGTTAGCATATGGAGGGCTATGCGTGAAGCTTTCAGTGAATTCAAAAGTAAAATTCTATGTACTGACTTGACAGAAAATCCTGGGAAGTTCTGGTCTTACATTAAATCTGTAAGTGGATCAAAACAGCATATCTTGACACTCTGGGATGATAATGGCATTGAAACTGAGGATGACACGCGTAAAGCTGAAATACTAAAGACCTTTTTCCAAAGCTGTTTCACAGAGGAAGACCGCACCGCAATTCCTTCTCTAAATCCTTGCATGAATGAAAAAGTGGCTGACATCAAAATAAGTGTCCAAGGAATACCAACTGAAATCACTCAACAGAGGAAAGTCCACTGGACCTGAAGCGATACCAATTCGATTCTACACAGAGCATGCGAAAGAACTTGCCCCCCTTCTAACAGCCATGTACTGCTAGTCTCTAAAGGAATGGAAGGTTCCAAATGATTGGAAAAGAGCACATGTACTTCCAGTTTTCAAGAAGGGTCGTCAAGCAGATGCGCAAAACTATAGGCCTATATCTCTAACATCAATCTGTTGTAGAATTTTAGAACATGTTTTTTTTCTCGCGTATCATGTCATTTCTGGAAACTCAGAATCTACCCTGTAGGAATCAACATGGATTCCAGAAACAGCAATCATGTGAGACCCAACTTGTTTTATTTGTTCATGAGACCCAGAAAATATTAGATACAGGCTCCCAGGTGGATGCCATTTTCCTTGACTTCCGGAAGGCGTTCGATACAGTTCCTCACTGTCGCCTGATAAACAAAGTAAGAACCTACAGGATATCAGACCAGCTGTGTGACTGGATTGAAGAGTTTTTAGCAAACAGAACACAGCATGTTGTTATCAATGGAGAGACATCTACAGACATTAAAGTAACCTCTGGCACGCCACGGGGAAGTGCTATGGGATAATTGCTTTTCACAATATATATAAATGACCTAGTAGATAGTGTTGGAAGTTCCATGTGGCTTTTCACGGATGGTGCTGTAGAATACAGAGAAGTTGCAGCATTAGAAAATTGCAGCGAAATGCAGGAAGATCTGCAGCAGATAGGCACTTGGTGCAGGGAGTGGCAACTAACCCTTAACATAGACAAATGTAATGTATTGCGAATACATAGAAAGAAGGATCCTTTATTGTATGATTATATGATAGCGGAACAAACACTGGCAGCAGTTACTTCTGTAAAATATCTGGAAGTATGCATACAGAATGATTTGAAGTGGAATGATCACATAAAATTATTGTTGGTAAGGCGGGTGCCAGGTTGAGATTCATTGGGAGAGTCCTTAGGAAATTTAGTCCATCATCAAAGGAGGTGGCTTACAAAACACTCGTTCGACCTATACTTGAGTATTGCTCATCAGTGTGGGATCGGTAGCAGGTTGAGTTGACAGAGGAGATAGAGAAGATCCAAAGAAGAGTGGCGAATTTCATCACAGGGTTATTTGGTAAGCGTGATGGTGTTACGGAGATGTTTAGAAAACTCAAGTGGCAGACTGCAAGAGAGGCACTCTGCATTGTGGTGTAGCTTGCTGTCCAGGTTTTGAGAGGGTGCGTTTCTGGATGAGGTATTGCTTCCCCCTACTTATACCTCCCAAGGAGATCACAAATGTAAAATAAGAGAGATTCGGGTGTGCAAGGAGGCTTTCCGGCAGTCGTTCTTCCCGCAAACCATACGTGACTGGAACAGGAAAGGGAGGTAATGACAGTGGCATGTAAAGTGCCCTCTGCCACACACCGTTGGGTGGCCTGTGGAGTATAAATGTAGATGTAGATGAAAGACTGGATTGGGAGCATCATTGACAGATTCAGCTTGTGATTTTGATGATACAATGTGGTGAAGGAAGATTACACTGTCATGTGGCCAGTGAAATGCATGCAGTGCAGTCTGCTGGGTTGCAGCATACCACATGCATAGTCAGCAACCGTTAAGTGTCACATACTGGTCTAATGGTCACTTAACCAAACAGTAAAGGTAAAACGACTACATGCAGTGTGACCACTGCAAGGGCCAGTTGAGGGCCAATAAATGAGGCCCCAGCTGTGTTACATTCTGCACATGGGCTGGCCGACGGGAGTTCTGGGCTGAACACTGTATGTGGCTTATTGTGCTACATAGCAATGGCACAGCAGGAAAGAAAAGACCAGCTGGGGTGAGAAAGTGTTGGTGTCTTTCACACATACTGCTAAGAGTGGAGTGCCCTTGAGAGGAGTGATCTGGAGGCATCACCGGCACCAATGAGATATGTTTGAAGCACACAACTAAAGACAATATTGTTCCCTTGCTTACGACCAAGCAGGTCACACTCTTTAGGAGTGCCCTTAGCTAAACTGCTGGTCCTATTGTTTACTCCCTACATTCTAAACACTACACTGACACCAAGGGAATGCTTGTCTTAAATGGTGACAGAAAAGTCATTCTCTCTCCTCAAATGTAGGTGCTTGCTGCACTCTTTCAAAGGCAAATCAATTGGAAACCAGCAGATTCAATTAGTTACCAGTTTGGGTTGCATTGTGACTGAAACTGATAGTATCTGTTAGATGCTTCTTGAGGTCTATGCATCTCCACAACAAGTGGTTTTAAAAGGGTTTTCATAGGGAAATTTTCTCCTCAAATGCTCCAGATGGTCACACAATTTTGCCCTACAAAAGGGAAAAGCTGGCATTGTGTATTAGTTATCTGGGCTACTGTTAGCATATTTGTTAAATGCCGCAGAAATGATGGTCACAAGTACGTCATACTGTCTTATTTTGCTTTCAAAAGACCAATGTATGTTACGTTGGCTCTGGTCAAGAGCGACTTCCACATATAGCTAAGTAATTTTAGCATTAGACTCACTGTTCACTTTTTTGTTTTTCATCTAATGTATTGTTATATCAAAAGATGAATGGCAGTGTCTATCAGTGGACTGTGAAGAACAATTGTGTAGTTAATTCAATGACAGAATTAACATAGGGTTGTGAGAGTTCAAGATGACATACTAGTTGAGAGAGGTTAGATATAACAACTATGTAGTGTTTGCTGTAATTAATCAATTTTAAGTGTGAGTTAGAATATAAATTTTGTTTAATTATAGTTTTAATGGTGACCAATTGGTTTACAGTTGTATAAATTTGTATCTAATTGCACGGCCCAAAGATGTAATAGAATGATGGGAGAGGCACAGAGGCAGCCAGCTTATAGCAGATGAACTGAAGGTTATGCAGAAAATATTGAATGTTTAGTTGGACACTGATACTAAGAGAGAAGGGTACATTGGTTGAGGACTCTAGAGAGGCCAGATGTTGCTTCATGTAGGTTGCTGTTTTAATGAAATGGGGACTTGGTTGGGAGACTCCAGAGGGTCCACATAAGTTGAAATAAGTGGTTCATGTAATGTTAAAACAACAGCTGATTCCTCAAACTGGGGGGCTATCAATCACGGGGTCCCACAGGGTTCGGTCTTAGGTCCTTTACTGTTCTTGATATACATTAATGACTTACCATTCCACATTGATGATGATGCAAAGTTAGTTGTTTTTGCTGATGATACAAGTATAGTAATAACATCCAAAAACCAAGAACTAAGTGATGTAATTGTAAATGATGTTTTTCACAAAATTATTAAGTGGTTCTCAGCAAATGTACTCTCTTTAAATTTTGATAAAACACAGTATATACAGTTCCCTACAGTAAACGGCACAACTCCAGTAATAAATATAGACTTTGAACAGAAGTCTGTAGCTAAGGTAGAATTTTCAAAATTTTTCGGTGTGTCCATTGATGAGAGGCTAAACTGGAAGCAACACATTGATGGTCTGCTGAAACCACTGAGTTCAGCTACGTATGCTATTAGGGTTATTGCAAATTTTGGTGATAAGAATCTCAGTAAATTAGCTTACTATGCCTACTTTCATTCACTGCTTTCATATGGCATCATATTCTGGGGTAAATCATCGTTGAGTAGAAAAGTATTCATTGCTCAAAAACGTGTAATCAGAATAATTGCTGGAGCCCACCCACGGTCATCCTGCAGACATCTATTTAAGGATCTAGGGAGTCTCACAGTAACCTCACAGTATATATATTCACTTATGAAATTTGTTGTTAATAATCCAACCCAGTTCAAAAGTAACAGCAGTGTGCATAGCTATAACACCAGGAGAAAGAATGATCTTCACTATGCAGGGTTAAATCTGACTTTGGCACAGAAAGGGGTAAATTATGCTGCCACAATAGTCTTTGGTCACCTACCAAACAGCATCAAAAGCCTGACAGATAGCCAACTAACATTTTTGTGTAATGTAATATCTCGTGCAGACATCTTTTATTAACCTGACACATTCCACATCATTATGAAGTGTCATATACATGATCTATGGAACAAGTATTAATCTAATCTAATCTAATCATATTTCTGTTTCCAGAGGAGCTGAGTCTCTTACATTCAGATTTCTGTCTGCAAGTCTGAAGACTCAGGACGTTTTGGTTCTAGTAAAAGTGAATTTGGGTCATAGACATGAGAAGATCGAAACTATCAGTTTTAGAAGGAGCAGTGTTTCCTGAACTGTATTGGGTCCAAACTTTGCTTTTATTCAAAGCATATCTTGATTTAGAAGGTATACATGTGGTTGAACTGTTAGAATTTTGAGCACTCAATGCATTTGTCTTGGCTTGGCATACTTATGCCAGTGGAATTACATGTGAGCATTAAAGTTGTTTTGGGAAGTGTGGTCATACTCAGGAACTATTAGAGATGTTATTTGCAAATTGTTACTGAGACTTGAAGTCTGTCTGGTAAACTGACTGCTGCTGAAGTGATAGAAATAATTAGTGACACTGATAAAATTTTGGTATTAAATAAACAGAACAATTTAAATGAGTTTGTTGTGCCACCTAGTTTCGTTAGAGAAATCGAACCCTAGCTACATAAATTTAATCACAATACATCTAGCAGGTCTCCTAGGATGTTATAAACTTGAGGGCATGATAAAGGGAACTATTTTGCACTGATATAAAATTGCCCCTAGACCAAAACATCAAGGAGCAAAAATTTAGAGTAAATGTACTTGTATGTAATAATGTTCCCCTACATAGGGAGAGTTGTAGTTCTCAACATGGAGTCAATGCTCACACTGCATTATTATTGTCTTTGTTTGTTCTCTGTCCTTGTATTATTTTTTTTTTAATTTGGTGGAAAAAGGTTCCACAATGTTACAGTCAGAGCCATAGGGTTTTTCCTCACAAGAGGCATTTCAGGCTTTGGTAGATCAAAAAGAACCTCTAAAGGTAAGGAACATATAAATGCATAAGGTGTTAACTGAAGGGAGGGAAGGTAATCTTCCTTCTAGTGTGAGCACATGTTTACTAGTATATATTCTTCATTTGGGCAAAACTATGGAAAATATGTTGGGATTCATAGATGACTATGAAGCTGACATAAGCCTGGATCTTTGGAGAAATGAATGGCTATTGCAGATGGTCAAATTATATGAAGCAAAGGTGTACAATATGTATCACAAGGAGTTGAAAAATGTGTGTACATTCTAGCAGTCTAAGGAAGGGCTGTTATAGCACTATAGGAAACACAGTAGCATGAGGCTGTTTTGTGAGCAGCTGAGTGGAGTGTCTCACAAGGTGAACGAATTGGTGAAAAATTTTCTGGACAGGATAGGTAAAGTAAATACTAAGTTATATCAGTTGAGGGAGAATAGTGAGGCAAACAGATTTATTATTCAGGAAGCACAGCATATTGCATTGGATGCTTTTCTAAAGGGGCTCCCACACAATATGTCAAAGAGGATGGTGGCTACAGAAAACCTAAGGACCTGGCCACAACCATTAGTGTAGCCATGAAGTCAGAAAAAGTGTACATAGCAACAGGGATATAAGAGAAAAGCGGTGTATTCTCTACGGGCATAAGGTGTTGTAGAGGTGGACCACATTTAGAAGCAGTTTTGCCAACTACAACATAATCAGTATGGAGTGATCAGACAAGCTGAGCAAGATAGTAGGAATAAAAAATGGAATTGGCAATTATGTAATAACAGGGCATTAAATGACAAGGGGAAATCCAAATCTACCAGAGAGCATTTTCAATAAGTTTCAGTGTCATGAAGAAGATGAATGCAGAGAGAGAATGTTGCTTAATTAGCATAATAAATGGTAAGAAGCATACGTTGTTGTTGAAGACTGAGTCTCATGTGTCTGTGGCAAGTTTGGACCCGTTGGGTAAGAGGAGACTGAACCCTCCACATTGCAGGTTACATGGGGTAGAAAATAATGATGTGGCATTGCAAGGTTCAGTGACTAGGTTTTTGCATCAGAACAAAACAATTCTGAGAGCATACTGAGGCTTTGACCCATGAACATGAAGTAAACTGCACAATCTTAGATTTAGATTTCTTAAATACACATTGCAAAAATTAATCTTTTGCAGTGCATCCTGGAACTCTGCAAAAAATTTTCTGGTTGTGGAATACTGCCGCCAGTGGTGTATTGTTGCAAGGTTCTCCTGTCATGAGGGTAGAACCAATTAAACTGTGTCCAGTGTCATTAACTAATTCCCCCTGCCCACCATGTATCCCAATGCAATTCTTTCTTTCCTATAAGAATGAAATTTGGCTGAAAAGTATATATTTATTCAGCTTAAGATAAAGAACTAAAATATGTTATTGCTTCTCGGCCTACCAGTGACCTGATAACACCTTTTCACGCTGTTTTTCAATTATTTGATTCAACCTGTGTCCCGATCGTTGTGCTGCATTCTTTGCTGTGGAAAACAGATCACTTGTTGGACATTAAAATACACAAACTATCATTTGTCAGTGGCAGGTTAGTTTTTTTAAGGTACATAGCAAAATATAGTAATTATGGTTGGGCACTAGCTCTGATCATGTTTCATCACATGTTTAGCTATAAATGGATCCATCTACTTCTGAGCTGCCTATAACAAGGCATCAAAGATGTAGTACATCTACATCTACATCTGCATCTTCATCCACACTCCGCAAGCCACCTTATGGTGTGTGGCAGGGGGTACCTCGAGTACCTGTATCGGTTCTCCCTTCTATTCCAGTCTCGTATTGTTCGTGGAACGAAAGATTGTCAGTATGCCTCTGTGTGTGCTCTAATCTTGTTGATTTTATCCTCATGGTCTCTTCGTGAGATATACATAGGAGGGACCAATATACTGCTTGACTCCTCAGTGGAGGTATGTTCTCGAAACTTCAACAAAAGCCTGTACCGAGCTATTGAGCATCTCTCTTGCAGAGTCTTGCACTGGAGTTTATCTATCATCTCTGTAATGCTTTCACAATTACTAAATGTTCCTGTAAAGAAGCACGCTGCTCTCCGTTGGATCTTCTGTATCTCTTCTATCAACCTTATCTGGTACAGATCCCACAAGTTCTATTCAAGCAATGGGCAAACAAATGCACTGTAACCTACTTCCTTTGTTTTCAGACTGCATTTCCTTAGGATTCTTCCAATGAATCTCAGTCTGGCATCTGCTTTACCAACAATTAATTTTATTTGGTCATTCCATTTTAAATCACTCCTAGTACATACTCCCAGATAATTTATAGAATTACCTGCTTCCAGTTGATGACCTGCTATATTGTAGCTAAATGATAAAGGATCTTTCTTTCTATGTATTCGCAGCACATTACACTTGTCTACATTGAGATTCAATTGCCATTCCCTGCACCATGCGTCAATTCGTTGCAGATCCTGCTGCATTTCAGTACAATTTTCCATTGTTACAACCTCTCGATATACTACAGCATCATCCACAAAAAGCCTCAGTGAACTTCCAGTGTTATCCACAAGGTCATTTATATATATTGTGAGTAGCAATGGTCCTACAACACTCCTCTGCAGCACACCTGAAATCACTCTTCCTTCGGAAGACTTCTCTCCATTGAGAATGACGTGCTGCATTCTGTTATCTAGGAACTCTTCAATTCAATCACACAATTGGTCTGATAGTCCATATGCTCTTACTTTGTTCATTAAATGACTGTGGGGAACTGTATCAAATGCTTTGTGGAAGTCAAGAAATACAGCATCTACCTGGGAACCCGTGTCTGAGTCTCGTGGACGAATAGTGCAAGCTGGGTTTCACATGATCATCTTTTTCGAAACCCATGCTGATTCCTACAGAGTAGATTTCTAGTCTCCAGAAAAATCATTATACTCAAAGGTAATAGGTGTTCCAAAATTCTACAACTGATCCAGGTTAGAGATATAGTTCAATAGCTCTGCACATCTGTTCGACATCCCTTCTTGAAAATGGTGATGACCTGTGCCCTTTTCCAATTTTTTGGAACACTAGGCTCTTCTAGAGACCTACGGTACACCACTGTGAGAAGGGGGGCAAGTTCCTTTGCATACTCTGTGTAAAACTGTACTGGTATCCCATCAGGTCCAGTGGCCTTTCCTCTTTTGAGTGATTTTAATTGTTTGTCTATCCCTCTGTCTTCTATTTTGATATCTACCATTTTGTCATCTGTGCTACAATCTAGAGAAAGAACTACAGTGCAGTCTCCCTCTGTGAAACAGCTTTGGAAAAAGACTTTTAATATTTTGGCCTTTAGTCTGTCATCCTCTGTTTCAGTACCATTTTGGTCACAGAGTGTCTGGACATTTTGTTTTGATCCACCTACCGCTTTGACATAAGACCAAAATTTCTTAGGATTTTCTGCCAAGTCAGTACATAGAACTTTAATTTTGAATTCATTGAATGCCTCTTGCATAGCCCTCCTAACACTAAATTTCACTTTGTGTAATTTTTGTTTGTCTGCAAGGCTTTGGCTATGTTTATTTTTCTGTGAAGTTCCCTTTGCTTCCGTAGCAGTTTTCTAACTTGGTTGTTGTACCACAGTGGCTCTTTTCCATCTCTTATGATCTTGCTTGGCACGTACTCATCTAATGCATATTGTACGATGGTTTTGAACTTTGTCCGTTGATCCTCAGCACTATCTGTACATGAGATAAAACTTTTGTGTTGAGCTGTCAAGTACTCTGAAATCTGCTTTTTGTCATATTTGTTAAACAGAAAAATCTTCTTACCATTTTCAGTATTTCTATTTACGGCTGAAATCACCAATGCTGTAACCGCTTTATGATCACTGATTCCCTGTTCTGCATTAACTGTTTCAAATAGTTCAGGTCTGTTTGTCACCAGAAGGTGTAATATGTGGCGTTCGGAACATTGATGACCTGCACCACATTTCAGCAAACTTTTTGTCAGGCCACTGTTGGGACAATACACAGTACATGCAAGAAATCAAATCTTCCTCTGCAGAGAATGTTTTGAGACTTGATTTGCATGATGAAGTGATACAGGGCACATGGAAGCTGGTTTGGATGAGTATAGGTACAGACCTACTGGTTATTATCTTTCGTGTGATACAGACATTGGTAGACAATGAAGAACTAGATACACTTTCATGTTTTATATGCAGGAGTAGTGTACACTTACAAGAAGTAGATGAGGAACATGTGATTCCTATCACTGTGGAGATCTGTGGTGCCAATGAAGTGACTTGGAAAAAAGGATTGTTGTTTGCCAATTTGGATGTTCTGGATGAGAATGTATTAGACAGGTCAAGTGTGAACGTCAGACATAAGCAAATCACCAATACACCCGCATTACATGCAAAAGTTAATTATTCAGTCCTTGTGAGCCGTTGCTGACAACATCTGTAACACAGCATAGGATTCAAACTAGAAATGGACAAACTTGTTCATCCTTGGGAACTAGTTCACTGGTGATCATTCTTTTTTGGGAACCATTCATTATTAAATGATCACTGTTCATTTGTGCATGGTATATGGTTCCTATGAGAAATTTAAAATTAGTAGCGTAGGTGACTGAAGGATGGAAGAGGACAAGAGGAGGCCCCTTGCCTCCCCCCAGGAGTACTGAGTTTTTTTATTCATTACAGAATTTTCATGCACTTGTAGAAGTATGTTACGTGATTCTGCAAAACCTCTCCTTTAGCCAACTGTAGTGTTATGTGGCTGATCACAGTGAAATAATATAAGGTGGCGCGCGAAAAACTGGCCCCAAGTACAGACTGCTCACCAATTATGTATGATGTGTTGATTGCTATTAACAGAATAAAGCACTCCATCTTCAGGCCACAAGTGGGCCATTGGGACCATCCAACCACTGTGTCATCCTCAGCTGAGGATGCGGATAGGAGGGGCTTGTGGTCAGCACACTGCTCTCCCCGTTAGTATGATGGTTTTCTTTGACCAGAGCCGCTACTGATCAGTCAAGTAGCTCCTCAATTGGCATCACAAGGCTGAGTGCATCCTGAAAAATGGCAACAGTGCACATGGCAGCCCAGATGGTCACCCATCCAAGTGCCAGTCATGCCAGACAGCACTTAACTTTGGTGATATGATGGGAACTAGTGTATCCACTGTGGCAAGGCCGCTGCCCACAAGCAGAATAGATAAACATGTAATAATTAGGCAGTAAAGAAATAACAAATAAGCTAAAGCAAACAACAACTTCTAAACAATAGATGACAATTGGTGGGTGACAGTGAGCAGTCTAGTACTCAGGCTGATTTTTGTGTGCCACCCTGTACCACAGACATAATATTGTGGAAGTTATCATATTCTTTTTACAAAATATGAGACCAGACACTCAATTATGGAGCACAGGCTTCATTCGGTTGTAAGTTGGCCTGCCTTCCATAACAATGAACATGCTGTTTTACCCTAGATAAAAAAAAAGACAAAAAATGGGCACTCGTGTATGCTGTCCCGACCTCCTTTGCACGCGTAATAACAAAAAAAAACTTGCCTCTTTATGTCTTCTGCTGTTCATCAAAATAATGAAGTAAGCTGATGTGCCCTTTTGTTACCTGGAAAGATTTATGTATTACATGCAACATAATTTTCATGTAATTTACACAATTATAAAATACACTTTAATTACTGGCCTTGGACGCTGTTTAGGAAATGAAAAGAACCAGAAGTCCAGAGTTCAAGAAAGGATTGAAACAGACCTAGAATTGGTGTGCGCAGCAAATTAAACAAACAACAACTCGAAACTGAAGTAACTAGGAGCAGTCAGCAGTGGAACTGCAATGAGTGGGCCTGCAAAGGGGACGAGTCCAGCTGAGGGAGACCATGACAGAGAAGGGAACACGACTGAGGCTGGAATGAGACCAGCTGACATGCGTTGCAGGAACAAGACCAACCATGTCTCATTCCTGGGAACTATAAGTAGAAAGCTGTGACCAAAGTGAACTATGAAAGACCATTCCTTAGAATTTGTTCTTGCTTCTTTCATTCATCTTGGTGAACCATTCATTTGGATCCGTTAGTTTGTGAAGGACTCATCTCTAATTCGGGCTGGAGAAAAATCTCCTATGTATCAAAAAGTGTACAGGGAATCTAATCATTTATAGCCAATAATGGAGGAGTTTATTAATCAGCAATTAAACAAAGAAATAATATAAAAAGTGATAGTCCCTGGACAACACCAGTCATTAATCAACCAAAACGGTGTCAGGCAGTACAAAGAATTATGTGTTTGCTTGCAGCTATCATTATTTGAATGCTAGAACAGTTACAAATGCATCTCCAATAGCAAATATTACCAACCTCCTAGATAACTTGGGCCACTGCACAGACTTTTCCACAACAGACCTGAAGGGTGGTTATCATCAACTGGAAGTACTGGCAGAGAACTGGCCAAAGAAGTTTAAAGCTTCATCAACACATGGTATACTTGGATGACATTACCGTGTTTCCAAAGGTTACGAAGGAATGTGCACCACGATTGAAAGAAGTTATTAAGAGGTTGGTTGCATTCCACATGACTGATGTTGAGTACAGATGAAGTGCCATTTTGTGTTAAGGTACATGATTAGTGAAGACAGCATTAAAACCAATCCAAGACTGATACTAGCAGTGCACACTTTCCCAGCACCACAAACGACTAAAAAGCTACAACCGACTAAAAAGCTACAACTATTTTTAAGATTACCTAATTACTGTAGAAATTTTATGATGGGATTTGCAAGTATAGCAAAACCACTGATGCAGTTGTTGTAGGAGGATGTAAAATTCCAGTGGATGACTGAATGTCAAGTCACATTTGAGGAGTTGATGGAGGCAATAAAAGCTAGCCCTTTATTGATATTCCCAGAATATGAGAAGGATTTTATCCTGTCATGTGACACACCAACCAGCTGATAGGGTGTACTCTAAATGAAGAAGAGCAGAATAAAGAACACTTAGTGGCTTACACATCACAGAAGTTTAATAATGGTGAGAAGAATTACTCAAACAAGGAAAAGGAAATGTCAAGTTTCATATACGGTGTCACGTATTTCAGGTGTTATATGGACGGCAAGAGATTCAAAGCATTGATGAACCATGCAGCATCACAAGACTCTTCAAGCAGCCTGATTTGTGGGCATTGAAATTGAGTGAATTTGACTTTGAAGTGAATCACAAACTGGATAGTTACATGGTAACACAGATGGACTGAGCAGGAAAATTGGTGTAATATGAGCACTTGGTTGTAGCATCCCAGAACGGCAGAAAGCACAGACTGCTGATGGAGACCACAAACTATTCAAAACGCAGCTTCAGTGTCCCATTCATGATGGCTTCTTATCTAGGACCACGAGGCTTGGGCCACAGGTGACGGTGCTTGATGCAGTATGAGGGGAAGTATTAAAAGATGTGCATGACCACATGTTATTTGGGTGATCAGAACACAGGATACGAATCATAGAGTTGCTTAATGTTGTTGATTGTGGACGCAGAAACAGTATGTGCACAATGTGCAGACTTAAGCCATCAGGAGATACTGCTTCAGAGGTTACCAAAGGCAGCCTAACCATTAGAGATGATTGGAATGGGCATGTTAGATCCATTTAGCCAATGCCAGTGGGAAACCAATACTATTACAGACCATTGTTCACAGTATGTTGCAGTGATCACCATTCCAAATCAGCAGATAAGTGTACTAGTGTAGGCAGAAGTAAACAACTGGTTACTGAAATCTGACATCCCTGAAATGATAATCATGGGTTGGGGCACCAATTTAATGTCAGAGCTAATAAAATAACTGTCATATATTATGTATATAAAACCTAAGAGCTATTCCATTGCACCTGCAGGCTAATGTAAGGACACAGATATAATGTGTTCTCCAAACAATCATCAACGAGATGCTGAGCTAATATGTCAGTAGTCACCATAATGACAGGGATGTTTACCTACCATATGTTGTCGCTGCGCGTAATTCAGCAGCACATGATAGCACTGGCCTCTTAGCATATAAGGTGGCACATGAAAAGTACCTTACATGCATGTCTATTTTCTTATTCATTTTTACACATACTCCTGCATCACCCAAATTTGATTTTGTGTTGATAACACTGTACTGTCCTGACCATACACTGATCAGCCAGAATATTATGACCACCTACCTAATAGCCAGTATGTACAAATTTGGCACGGGTAACAACAGTGACATGGCATGGCATGGCATGGAAGCAATGAGGCTTTGAAAAGGTGCTGGATGGAGGTGGCACTGCAACTGCACACACAAGCCAACTACTTCCCATAAATTCTGGGGAGGGAGTTGATGAGCTCTGACTCCATGTTTAATCATATCCCAGGTGTGATCAATCAGGTTCAGGGTCTGGCAAGCTGTGGGGGCCAGCACATCAATTGGAACTAGCCACTGTGTACCTCAAATCACTATCACACTCCTGGCCTTGCGACATGGCACATTATCTTGTTGAAAAATGTTACTGTCATATGGAAACACATGACAGTCATAAAGGGGTGTATGTGGTCTGCAAACCAGCATACAATGCTCTCTGGTCATCATGGTGCCTTGTACGAGCTCCGCTGGACCCATGGATGCCCATATGAATGTTCCCCAGAGCATACTAGTCACTGTCAGCTTTTCTCCGTTCCACAGTACAGATGTCAAGGACCTGTTCCCCTGGAAGATCACAAATTTGTGCCCTCCCATCAGCATGATGAAGATTCATCAGACCACCCAATGCTCTGCCACTGTACCAATATCCAGTGATGATGATCACGTGCCCATTTCAGTCATTGCTACTGATGTTATAGTGTTAACACTGGCACATGCATGGGTCATCAGGTGTTAGGTGCACTGTGTGTTCAGACACATTTGCACTCTGCCCAGCATTAAAGTCAGATGTTAGTTCTAAAACAGTCCAGTGCCTGTCCTGTTTTATCAGTCTGCCCTGCCTACAACATATGACATCTGTAATGAGTGGTGGTTGCCCAACCCCACGATGTCTGGATGCGGTTTCACCTTGATTTAAACATGTGTTGTAAGCATTCAACACAGCACTCCTCAAATTCCTGACAATTTATGCAGTTTCCAAAATGCTCGTGCCAAGCCCCCAGCCCATTGCAATCCTCCCTCAGTCAAAACTCAGATAGAGCACATGCCTTCCCCATTATAATCATGGACAACACGCTCACTGATACTACTTGCACCATGCATGTGTCTAACTAGCAGTCATTCCTCGCCAGGTGGTGCTGCTATTGTCTGGATGGGTTTATATCAATAGCAGGTTGGTGGTCCTAATTTTCTGGCTGATCAGTGTAAGACACATTCTTCCTGCTACCACATATCACCAGTTCTCACTATGTCTAACTTCAACCCATCTGTTTCTCTTTTTAAATTCTCTAATAACCTACTACTAAGTAAAAGGATCTAATATTGGATGTTCTGACCTGGAGGATGCCAGTTTTATTTTTCCTAATGACAACAAACTCCTGAGTATTCCCCACTTCTATATCTGAAAAGGGGACTATTTTATCTCCAGAGCATTTTAGCCAAGAGGATGCCTTTTTCATTAAGCCATACAGTAGTGCCGCATTATAAAAAAATAAAAATAAATAAATAAATAAATAAATAAATAAATAAATAATAATAATAATGGGTTAGTTACCCCTTGCTTTCAGCCATTCAAAGTGCCATCACAGCAAGGCTATGATGGCTATGTTACATGGTCAGATCAGATAATCATCCAGACTATGGCCCCTTGAACTACTGAGAAGGCTGCAGCCCCTTTTCAGGAACCTTGGGTTAGTCTGGCCTCTCTACAAATATTCTTCTGCTCTAGTTGCACCTATGACACAGCTCTCTGTATTGTATAGGCACTCAAGACCTCCAACCTTGGCAAGTTCTGTGGTTCATACATTATGACAAAGAATCTGTTCAGCCATCTTGATTTAGGTTTTCCATGATTTCCCTGATTTGATGATCTGATTTGATTTATTTCGTGTTCCATAGGTCCAACTGTGTTGGATACACAAGGACGTGGAACGAGTCAGTTTTTTACAAATACAATCTGATAATCTTATAGCATATACAGAAATTTGAGTAAATAATTATATAAAAATTTATACAGTAAATTCTTTGGGCAGCAATACAGAAAAAAAAATACATATTTTCTTAGAATCATTAAAACACTACAGAAAACAGATACAGAGCACACACAGATACAGAGCTCAGGCTAAATAAAATTCTTAGTGGCATTATGTCAACTTGTATTATATAATATTAAAATATTACACTTAATTTAGTTAAAAATTCATCTAGACTGTAAAAAGCTTTTTCTAGCAGAAATATTTTTAGTGCTTTCTTAAACTCACTCTTGTTATGAATCTTTGTCTTTATTTCGGGAGGAAGAGCGTTGAAGAGTTTTGCTCCAGTGTAGTGGACACCCTTTTGTGCCAAGCTCAAATTTCTAGAAATCGCTCCAGGCAAATGCTGGGATGGTTCCTCTGAAAGGGCATGGCCGACTTCCTTCGCTAATATGATGAGACCGATGACCTCACTGTTCGGTCTCTTCCCCCCAAACACCCCAACCCAACCCAACCAAAGAATCTGTTTCCCTTCTGGAAACAGTTTATTGTTAACTTTATGGAGTAATGAAGCTCTCCAAGAAATTAGAAAAAGGTTCAAGTCACTGACATTTTCAAAAGTGTAATCAAGCATATGTGTATAGCTACAGGTCTATATCACCAATATCATTCTGTTGTAGAAGTATGGAACATGTTTCACATTTGCTTTTTAACACATTTTTGGAGACTGAATATTCCGTCAGAAGAAATCAATATGGATTCTGCAAAACAGCAAACATATGTAACTCACTTCACTATGTTTGACCATAAGATCTGAAGGGCAGTAACATACTGGCATCCAGACTGATGTCATGTTTATTGACTTTCATAACATACTCATATCTATTGTCTTTTGGATCTCATGTGTCAAAAACACACACACACACACACACACACACACACACACACACACAAAACAACAACAATGACAACGACAACGACAGTGAAGCACCCAGGAACAGGAAACAAAGAGAAACTTCAAGGGTTGAGAGGATATATGATGTTGAGTGACTACAAAATCAAGTCAAATTTACAGGGAACCTGGCAGTATGAGTCCACCTATCAGTATGATGTTGCACCCCCTCTGCACTGGATGCATACACTGATTTGGTTGGGAAATGTGTCATAAATCAGTTTTTATCCTCTCCTGAAGAAAATTGGTCCACAACTGTTGTAACTGGTCCTTCATAGCCTGGATGCTGACACTGGGCACAGTTGATGTCCAAACTGGGCTCACACATATTGGGGAAACATATGACACGCTTCCTGGCCACAGGAGTACCTCAATTTCACACCAACAGTTCATAGTGTGTGGATGAGCATTGTTCTGTTGAAAAATTGCACCATGTTAACCTTGAGAGTTGTGTTTCCTTTGCACCATTTCACTCATACATACAGGAAAATATGTGCAAGCCAATTTGATTAATAACCACTCTGCAACAATCCAGAACTCCAAACTGCTCCAAACTGTAATATATCATTATGATAGACACGATGATGTTCAGAGCCATGAATATATCACAAAACAAGATGAGTATCAAAACTTTTCTACTCATTGCAATAACCATTTGAGAACTGTCTTTCAACACTACTGTTTCCAACAACTACAATTTTGCATTTTAATAGCTGTTTTATCTAGCTGAAGAAATGCAGTTTATTCCAACCAAGTTATATAAGACAGATTTTTGAAGTGAACATAGGGAGTGGTTGTGTCAGACCATGCAGTCTAACATCAGGCCATTGCACACCCGAATGCCCTGAAAATCTGGATACTGCACAATTAAACCAACCAGCCAAATGGAGACCCAAAATGAAGCCCCTTTCAAAATGTCAGGTGCTGATAACACTGTCTCACATGAGTACAGAGGACCACTGTATGCTTCGCAGTCCTCACCCAGTATTTGACACTCTTCATGTCTCTTGTATGTCCTACCAGAGCAGCAAGAGCACTCAACACGAACCACAATAATGCTCTATGGTGACACTGACCATTCTAAGTGTCACAGGGAATTGCAACTATTACTATATATAAAATTGCTGATTGTGTGTATGTGTACATGTCCTAGTATGTCAGTCCCCTGTTGTTCAGGTTTCTGTCACAGTTCATTCAAGACTCAAATCTTGAACAAACTGTGACAGAAACCTGAACAACAAGGGACTGAACAACAGGGCACTGATACTATGAAATAGTGCATTGGTAATGGCTAGGCACTAGCCAAAATCTAGATTGGCCTAATAAAACCTGAAAGAAAAGGACGGCTGATTGCTGTGCTCTATCACTTGAAACTTTAAAAACAGTTCCTGGCTACCGGCTGAAAAAATCGTTATTGTGAAGTTTTTGAGATGTAAACTTTTGGTACATAAACTTTCAGTTTGGACCTAAGGTCACTAACTACTTTTAAAGATTCTGAAATCCTCAGTATGTTAGACCACTGTTGTTCAGGTTTCTGTCACAGTTTGTTAAAGACTTGAGTCTTGAACAAACTGTGACAGAAACCTGAACAACAGGGGACTAATGTACAAGGAGATGCATTCATACTATGAAATAATGCATTGATAATGGCTAAACACTAGCCAAAATCTAGATTTGCCTAATAAAACCTGAAGGAAAAGGATGACTGATTGTTGTGCTCTATCATTTGAAAGGCAAATAAGAGCCATTGAGTGCGCCCACATCCCTAATGAAAGGTAACTTGATGTTTTTAAAGTAACATATTCTTCATTAGTCTTATGAAGCCCTCATTTTCTGCAAGTCACATTGAGGGAGATCACAGTTTTTCATTTTCCCACAGTTTGGAGACACCTTGCAAAATCTAGTGCCAAAATACGTAGATGCAAGGCAGATATCAACACAAAGGTTTAACAAAACTATCAGATTTCGTGAATGAGAAGACAGGAAGTTTAATCTGAACCTCAAGCAGCAGAATGTGCTTAATGAAAATGATGATGACAAGGACCATAAAGTGCTGGAATAGGTCATTGGAAGCTCCATGAGGCTGTTCACAAATGATGCTGTTGCAGATGCCAGTTTATCATGAGAATAAATAAATGTGCCATATTATGCATAATAGCTGAAATGAACCATTATTGTTGGATTTCACAATTAGCACTCTATGGTTGGAATCAGAAATAGTCATAAAATGTCTAGGAGTATGCCTCTGGAGTGACCCTGAATGTTTTTCAGTAGCCCCCCCCCCCCACCACACACACACACACACACACACACACACACACACACACACACACACACACACAGACCACTTATTTTATTTATTAGTAAAAGTCATTTTATTTTATTTTTAATTTTTGTGCCATAATCATTTCAAACATACCTTTCATCATGGTCATTCACTATGTGAATGGTATTTCTACTTTTATTAGCTGCAAAATTAGAACATTAATGTTATATTTCGACAGCATATCTTACTATCATCTTCAGGTGATACCTGTAAAATGAACGACTTTGCTACATCACACCTCTCTTAGAATAATCACTCTGCATCCCTTCTCTCACTATCTAGCTACATGCTACATCAGTTTGAGTGCTGGGGGATGTGACAGCTAAATGATTGGCATGAGCTCCGGTCCTCCATTGTTTCTGCTGATCCTATTGGTTATGAAAGTTGTTTTCAGTCAACATTGTGACTTCAGCTGTTCAAGTGCTGGGGGCCCCACTTTACTGAGAGTGAAGCCACTGTCTCCACTGATCAGACCATTGACTACTCTTATTTCAACAGCCTCTTTTAGAGCACATTGCTGAAAATATGATGTCTGTCGTAGCACTTCCATTTGTTCATATTTCATTGAGCCCCTGTAGTTACGCAGTCTCCCAAAACCATAGCTTCTGTAGACTCTACAAAAAGCTGCATTAAAGTTTACATGCTTCTTCAGTTATGTTCATGACACATTTGTAGTGTGGTCACATAGATGTAAAGGGTTTCTCGAGTTCCTCCAACATCTGAACTCTCTGCATCCCAGCATGGAAGAGAATGGCAAAATCACCTTTTTTGATGTCCTACTTAAATGCAAAGTAGTCAGAGCTATAGGACACATTGAG
The DNA here is from genome assembly GCF_021461395.2 of Schistocerca americana. Lineage (NCBI taxonomy): Eukaryota > Metazoa > Arthropoda > Insecta > Orthoptera > Acrididae > Schistocerca > Schistocerca americana. The sequence goes on from NC_060130.1 coordinate 467,110,334, forward strand.
TCCAGGAAAGCCACCCACATTGACTGATACCTGCAGGCCTCAGTCTGCTATCATTCTTCATAGCGTGAGTATGTGCTACATATACTGGTCAACAAGGCCTGTTTAATACTGGGTGAAGAAAGCCCGCTACTTTAACTCAACCATCCTAAGGACATATTAAAGAAAGGATAAGATGATAAATAAGTGTAGTATGCTTTCAAGCAGAAGTTACAGGGCCAGAAAATAGAACACAATGAGGGGGATAAGATGATTGTGTAACTGCCATATGCTGGAAAAGTATCAAACAAAATCAGCAGAACCTTGGCTTGACACAACATTAAATGCATTTTTCACCTGCCTTTGAAAACACATGTGCTATCAGGTATGGTGAAAGGTGACTGGCGGATGTATAAACTGCGGTCTATCTTATTCGGTGCATACATCAGGCAGACTTTACGGCCAGTCGAGGAAAGATGCCAGAAGCACAGAACACACACCAAACTCAAGATATCCACAAAAGCTAAAGTTGCACAACATTGCTTAACTATTCAAAGAAATATGAGCAAACAGAAGTGATAAGACAGACCTCACCTTTTGGCATTTTGTTCTACAGGAGGCTGCTGAACTATGAGTGGCTGATGGGCTAAACAATACAGAGAGTGGCTTTACTCTCAGTAAAGTGTGGCACCCAGTGTTCAGCCAACTGAAGTCACATTATGGGCTGAGAACAACTTCCACATCCAACAGGATCAGCAGAAGCACTGGAATTTATATGTAGCATTCGGCAGTCATGTTTCCCCAACACTCCACCCCATGCGGTGAGCAGCTGGGCAGTGAGGAAAAGGGTGGGGAGCGATAATAGCATAAAGGAGGTGAGATGCAACAAAGGTGCTCACTGTACAGGTATCACTTGAAGATGACAGTATGATATGCTGTTGAAATATTGATTTTCATAAATAACTGCGCTTGGCTGGACACCCAAGAGCAATACATATAACTAGAACATAATCAACAATGTAACATGCATTCACACAGTGAGACACTGTGAGGAAGTTTTCAGTTCAACCCAGGGCAATGTTTGTCACTATGGTTAAAAATGGTTCAAATGGCTCTGAGGACTATGGGACTTAACATCTGAGGTCATCAGTCCCCTAGAACTTAGAACTACTTAAATCTAACTAACCTAAGGACATCACACACATTCATGCCCGAGGCAGGATTAAAACCTGTGACCGTAGCAGTCGCACAGTTCCAGACTGAAGCACCTAGAACCGCTCGGCCACCGCGGCTGGCTGTCACCATGGTGACCAGGAACATTATGACAAGATCTTTCCTCTCATTGCTTACCAATTAACTGTGATAAGAATTTGTACATACACCAGAATTTTAAATGGTTACTTCCAGATCAAGAGAACTATGCTACCACCCATTAGTGACTTTCCCTCAGATAGCACATGAAAAGCACTTCAGATAAATTAAAATGTTAATCATACTGTCACGTAGAAGAAGCTGTAAATAGATAAATGACGAACACTAACTTTACTTAATGAAGGTTTATTCACCACTTGCACATACAAGAGCGTGGAGTGAACTGCCTCTGACCAAAACTCATACAGCATATATACAGCTACAGAACATTCCAGTACAATGATTCTTGACATTTGTGGATACTTCTAGAAGGTACTTGAACTGAATATAGAAATTAAAATAGTACAGTCTAGGTGAGTTTTGAATTCATGACCCTCCACGCAACAGTTTAGGATCACAACCACTACACCACGGTGCTACTGAGCTACTTCTGCAACATTGCTCCCTCATTAAGAATATAGCGGGAACGAGTCATTGGTCCAGCATACTCCGACTAACAATGACTGATTCTCGCCCTGGCGGTGATCTCAGAACCTCTTTTGCCACTACGCTGTTCACCACCTTTCTGCTAGTTGCCTGTTGCTGGAGCTTCGAATTTACCCTGGGTTGCAGGATCCTTCATTCGATGGACATGGACCGTATGTCTGACCTTTCATCGTCTTGTGTCGGGGTTAAAATGTTCAACTTTATAAGTAACATCAGACAATTGTCTTACGACCTTATAAAGTCCAAAGTAGTGCCTCAGGAGCTTCTCAGAGAGACCAACCTTCCGAACAGGAGTGAAGATCCAGACGAGGTCACCAGGCTGGTAGACAACAGGGCGGTGGCTCACATCATACCTTCAGCGAACGTTTTCTTGAGCCTGCAGCGTGTGGAGTTGAGCTAACTGCCGAGTTTCCTCAGCTCTGGCTAATACCTGGCTGATGTAGCCATTGTCCACATCATCAGGGTGTAACTCAAACACAGTGTCCATCATCATCGTCGCCTCACGCCCATGCACCAGGAAAATTGGTGTAAATCCTGTGGTGTCTTGATTGGCCATGTTGTAGGCAAACGTCACAAAATGTAGCACCTCATCCCAGATGCTCTGCTCAACATTGATGAACATTGAGAGCATGTCGGCCAAGGTCTTATTAAGGCAATCAGTAAGCTCGTTAGTTTGCGGATCGTAGGCAGTCGTCATGTGATGAGTAATGTTGCACCAGCCGTTTATCTCTGTCACAAGATTCAATTGAAAAGCTTTCCCTCCATCTGTAATAAATGACTTTGGGGCACTGTGTTTTAATATTATGTCTTCCATGATGAATTAGGCTACCTTGGATGCTTCAGCTGTTTTCACGGATTTTGTAATGGCATAGCATGTCATGTAATCAGTGCAAACAATAATCCATCTATTGCCACTACCAGACATTTGAAATCGTCGGATGAGGTCAATCCAACACGCTGGAAAAAGCGTTTCGGCTGGTGGAATTGGTATGAGTTGGCCAGGTGGTTTCCGAGGAACTGCCTTTCTCCTCTGCCTCTACTGACAGTGCAGCACACAGTGACGGACATTCCTAAATAAACCTGGCCAGAAAAATCTCTTGTGATTTCTATTGCATGTCATAATAAATCATAAACGTCCAGCCTCAGGTGTGTCATGGAATTTCTGTAGAACATCTAAGCGCACATGTTTAGGAATCAGTGGTAGCCACCTCTTTCCGAACGGATCAAAGTTTTTCTTGCAGAGTAATCCATTAACTACCTTAAATTGTCCTTTCACATCCTCTGACCAATTTTAGGCAAGCATAATTTGAGATAGTTTGACGTCCTTCTTCTGCTCAGCAGAGAGATCCTGGAGTGCAGTGAGACAGTCACTATCTTCATCAAAGTCTTGATGGTCTTGCACAGGGTTTCTTGAGAGACAGTCGGCATCTTGGTGTTTTCTTCCACTTTTGTACACTATGGTAATGTCATACTCTTGAAGGCGTAGTGCCCACCTGGCGAGTTGGATCCTTAAGACCTGTCAACCAACAAAGTAAATGATGGTATGTAACAACTATGAATGGCCTTCCATAGAGATACTGTCAAAATTTGCACATGGCCCAGATCACAGCAAGACATTCTCTTTCTGTAGTTGAGTAGTTACTCTCAGTTTTGTAAGTGTCCTAGAAGTGTAGGCTATAACCTTCTCTTTTCCATCCGAGGAAGCTTCTCACATTTCTAATACTTTTAGGAACAGGAAATTCCGTTATAGTTCTCACCTTTTCTGGGTCTGGCCACACACCTCCGTTTGACACAAGTTGTCCAAGTATTTTGATTTCTTTTGCTCCAAAGAGACACTTTCTTGGATTAAGTTTCAGTCTGCCTTGTTGGAGACACTTAAGAACAGCTCTCAGTCTTTTTATGTGTTCATCAAATGTCTCTGAGAACACTCAAATGTCATCTAAATAACAAAGACACATTGTCCACTTCAGGTGCCTTAGAAGATTATCCATTATTCGTTCAAAAGTTGCTGGTGCATTACACTAACCAAACGGCATTACCATAAACTCATAGAGGCCTCAGGGGTGATGAATGCAGTTTTCTCATGATCATCCTCATCTACTTGGATATGTCAGTATCCCAAGTACATGTTTATGGTGTAGAAAAACTTAGCCCCTTTCAGACAATTTGTGGAAGAGGGTAAATGTCCTTTTTAGTTATCTTATTAAGCTTCCTGTAAACAACACAAAAGCACCAACTGCCATCCTTCTTCCTGACGAGAACCACTAGTGATGACCATGGGCTCTGCGAGGCTGCACGATGTCATTCTTCATCATTTTCTCTACCTCGTCACGAATCATTCAACGTTTCATTGCTGACACACGGTATGGTCTCTGGCTTATTGGTTGATGGTCTCCAGTTCTAATCCAGTGCTTCACCATTGATTTGTCTAATTTGCTCTTTACCTGTGGATTGATGCATTCAGAGAACTCTTGAAGAATGGCAAGTAGCTTCTTCTGTTGTTCCTAAGTGAGATCTGGTGATAGTCGAGCTAGAAGATCTTGTCTCGTTGTGGTAGTGCTAATTTCGCCCACAGACTTGGTATGGGAGGCTTCTATGATGCCCAGCTGTTCTGCAATTAACGGCTCATTGTTTGCTATGCACAAGCACATGGATCTGCGGTTCTCGGTGACAGTTAACTATCCAATAATTCATCGAATCCATTCTTAAATGAGATGACAGAGGTTGGGATGACCAAGTTATTCTTCAGTGGTATGCTTCTCTTACATTCCACTACAAGATCCATGGGTTGACACATGGCATGACACATGACAGTTACCTTTCTAGTGCCAACTGCAAGAATGATCACTTCACCCAGCACACATAGTCTCCTCCCATTCGGATGCGCATCTTCCTGTCCACAGTTTCTCATCTCATCTAGCATAATCTTCAAGCAATCACAATCTATAATTGTCTGAGAAGCTTTCAAAAAGTCCCATCCGTGAATGACATCATGCCTAAACTCTTCTAAGGGCTGTGTATGGCCACTTATACCCACATGAATGGTACATCTTCCTGTAGGTTTTACATATTTCCCATTAGCCATCTTCAGCAGAGATGTTTTGTTGTCAATGAACAGGGTTTTCTGCAACTGGTAATGGTACTTCTCCGAAATGACTGAATGTGATGCTCCGGAGTCCTCAAGAGCTTGGGCTGGTCAGCCATCCATGAGGATATCAATGTAGTTTCCTATCATTTTTATAGTGATCAGTGGAGGAGGATTTTTCTCTTCGGTAGCCTCACCTCCAAGTAAGGTCACACCCTTTAGTTTTCCAGGTTGCGGTGGCTAGCTGATTGGCTGGAGCTTCTAAATGGCGGTGTAGACCTTGATCAACATGTTGGGGAGCGTCGTCTCCAGTGGCTAGCTTGTGATGATGGTGACCTACATCATCCTGCACCCCCATCTTTTTGTTCATCTTCATCGTCCAGAAGTTGGCGTTGGCTAAGATCGGTCTGCTGTCTTCTGGCACAGGCATCATCAAATATCTGCTGCCTTTCTCTACAATATAACACCACATGTCCCAGTTGTCCACAGAGGAAACATACTGGTTGGTTATCCTGGGTCCTCCAGGGGTTAGTCTTCCTCGGTGCCCAAACAGGTTACTCATGCAGCATTGTAGGAACATAACTCCACCTGGGTCTCAACTTTTTCACTGTTTTAAAGGGAAATGAAAGACAAGAGATTGAGTTCAATGTCTGTTCCACTTCCTCCCTTATGATCCCTTGAAGTGTCTCGGTTTCTTGCTCGCGTGCAATCCAAGTGCCTTCTGAACACACGGTGTCATCTCATATGTTAAATTTGGCTATACACTCATATACCTCCAGCCATTTGTTTGGTCTTGGCCATCATCACCAGAGAATCCGGAAGGATATCTCATGTGGTGGCACACAGTTGCTGTCATCGTAATGTCTTGATTGAGATCTGTTGAATATGGCTCGAACTTGGGTTACTCACCACATAAACGGTGGCTCTGTCGTGGCCTGATAGGAGCCACAATGTCGTCAATAATGTGCACTATCACAAGGTAAAATACCCAGCGCCTCCACCAGAATAATGTCATGTGGAAGTAGGTGTAAGTAAATGAATGATGAACACTAACTTCACTTAACAAAGGTTTATTCACCACTTGCACATACAAGAGCGTGCAGTGAACTGCCTCCGGCCAGAACGCATACAGTATATATACAGTTACAGAACATTCCAGTACAATGATTCTTGACATTATTGGATACTTCTAGAATGTACTTGAACCAAATACAGAAATTAAAATTGTACAGTTCAGGTGAGTTTTAAACTCGCGACCCTACATACAACAGTTTGGTATCACAGCCACTACACCATGGTGTTACTCAGCTTCTTCTGTGACAGTATAGTTAGTTTCAAGTTCCACTGATCATTAGTAAAGTTAATCATAGTTGTGGGGGAATGAGTCATTTTACATTCACACCAAACATTCATGTGTAAGTATGGCTACGTCCTGACTATTTACAAGTGCTTTCTTTAATTTTATTTTTTTTAATAAATATGTGAATTATTAATTCCTACCCACAACTTTTTACACATTACAAAAATAGAAATTCTTTTTACAGAATAAAAGGAGTTGTCAAGGGGAATCTTTTTCAGTTTTTTTTTTTCATATTTAACTTTGCTGCCTGCAAGACACTTTATATCACTGGGGAAGTGACCAAAAATTTTAGTGGCAGCATTGTGTCCCTTTTTTGCTAAAGATAACGTTACTGTGGAATAATGAATGTAATTTTTTTCTTCGGGTATTGAAACAATTATGTATATCGCTGTTCTGAGCTGCAGTGGATTATTTACAACAATCTTCATGAAGGAATAATTATATTATGAAGTAGTAGTTAAAATGATTAACTCCCTAAACAGTTGTCTGCCAGATGATTGTGGGTGAGCTCCACACATTATGCTTACAGCAGGTTTTTAAGCAATGAAGACTTTCTTAGAGATGAATTGTGCCAGAACATTATTCCATTTGACATGTCTCTCCAAATATTTGTAATGACTCGAAGTGCAAATATGACTGAAGTGAGTCTTTTTTGGAGTTCAAAAGTGTGTTTTTTCTACTTTAAAGTTTCATCAATATGGACATCTAAAATATTTGATGTTTACACCCTAGTTATTATTTCCTCATTGTGAATTACACTTATCATTGGTGTAGTACATCTAGATGTGCAGAACTGATTCTGTTGTGACTTTTTGAAATTGAGAGTAAGTCCTTTTGCCGTATGTAGGTTTGGAATGATTACAATACTAGTTTCATCTTCAAAAAGAACTAGGTCTGCATGTTGCATATTGGATGAAAAGTTGTTTGCATATGTGAGAAACAGTAGTGAACATCAGATGGAGGCTTATGGAAGCCCTTAACTGGTTTATCCCCACACAGAAGAATATCCCCTCCTTACATTTGGTAAAATTATTGAGTACAATTTTCTTAATTCTTCTAGTTAGATATGATATTATTGATTGGTTGGCTATACCACCAACTCAACAAAGCCTCAGTTTATCTGGAATATTGTAATTCACACAGTCAGGTGCCTTACCCAGGTCACAGAAAATACCATCTGGTGCTATTTTGCTATTTAATGCCTGTAAAATTTGGTCTCATTCTCAGTTGATCAACTCGTCTGAAATTCAAACTGTGATTAATTGAAAATATTATTGTTGCTCAGGTTGGATTCTATTATAGCAGCACTGGCCATAACATGCAAAACTGTAGGTGTGCACAATGTGCAGGCCATGTGCGGGCCAGGGCTCGGTCTGTCTCAACTTCTCTCAATCCTTCATGGAAGTACTCAGTATGGCACAACATTTCATGTAGTAGAGCAACATGGCACTGTTTCATCTGATATATGGTGTGGTATTTTTCAAAGTGCCATCACTTTGTATTCGTCACTATTTGCTTGTGGTTTAAAGGAAATGTAAAAGAACAATGGTTGTTGCAGTGGCATATACAATCAAAAAGAGGCACCTAGCAACATACTGTCACGATCACTGAAATATGAATGGGAATTGTAGCTCTTTTTCAAAGAGAATGACAAAAATTCTGTGTGTCTATTATGCAGTAGCACCACAAATATACTATACAATGGCATTACACCACAATGCATAAGGAATTTAAAGATTTAGTTATAATGAAAGAGAAAATCTAGTTGGCAGTACTGCACGGTAACTTGATCTCAATATGAAAATCATTGTGTTTGTGTTCTTTGCATTTCCCCGTAGAAATCCAATGTGTTTACAATCTGCTGTACTATTTCTTTAGTTTTAGCCAGCAAAAAACTGTAGCAGCCCATCATTAAATGCTAGCTACAAAATAAAGCTCAAAATTGCCAGATCTAATAAACCTTTCAGTGATGATGAGTTCATTAAAGTGCACAGTGTTGGGACAGTGGAACTCATGGTGCTATTGGAGGTACAGAAGTTCTTCAAAATCAGTCTTTCATGACAAACGATAACTCACCAGATAGCTGTTACGGCAATGGGTGTCTATGTCTACAGGCAGTTAACTGACAATCACAGCAAGTTCATTGCATTCTCAATTGCTCTACATGTCGATCGACATTTTGGACACAGTACAACTTGCAGTTTATGTTCAGGGAGTCAACAGCAATATGCATATGACAGAAGAACTATTAGATATGGTGCCAATGCAAGACATAATCAGAGGCATAGACTTGCCAAAAATCATTGAAGAAGCAATTGAAGCCCTTGGCCTGAATTAGAACATGATGGTCTTAGTTACCGCCAGTGGAGTGCTAGTGATGTGAGTGGCACAAAATGGGCTCTTAGCATTGTTGCACAAAAAATTACAATGATCAACAAACCATTTGTGTTTAAGCCATTGTTTTGCACACCAAGAAGCATTTTGTGCTAAGTTTTCGGGGATAGAGCATGTCATATGAAACTGATGGTCTGAATAGTAAATTTTCTAAAGTCAGATGGACTCTTACAATGTCACTTTAAGCAGTTTTTGATGGAACTACAGAACAGTATAGAGATTTTCTGCTGTGGTTAAGTTGAGGGGCACACATGGAATGATTTTTTGAGTTAAGATCTACTATTGTTCAATTCGTGAAGCACAAAGGAAAGCATGAACTAACATTAGAAGATTCAGAATGGATTACAAACCTCACATTTTTAGTTGACTTGACTGCATTTAATATCTGATTTAATGGGAAAGGTGAATGTATTTACAATCAAAATCACATTGTGAAAGAAACAACTTCTGAAAAAGAAAATCTTCCATTTCTCTAAGTTCTCTGGTGTTAAAGAAAATGTGAATTTTCAACAACTCATTTTGGTGCTGGAAGAAATACAGGAACATTTTTCAAATCATTTGTGGGACACTGCCAACCTCACATCTGTTTTTGAGACATTTCAGGACCGTTTTTTGTATCAGCTGATACTGCCCCTGCTCATTTGCAAATCAATTTGATTAATCAGGAGTGTAATTTCTGATTAAAGACCAATTCTATTATGTTACATCTGTCCAGGAATTCTGTGAAGGTTTTCCTCAGGAAGAGTTTCCACATCTCTATACTGAGACTATAAAAGTGATATACTGTTTCGATCAACATATGTGTGTGAAAGATTTTTTCGATAAGGGAACTAAATAAGTCATGATTACATGGCAGCCTGATTGATGACAATCAGATAAATTACCTGTACCTGTCAATGTGCTGACAGTTTATACCAGATATCAATTTTATTTTGTCTTCAGTGAATCAGAAGTAATTAAATAATGATGAGAATTGTCTTTTTTTCCTGATATATTTTATTGAGAATTGTAGCCATGATTCCATGACTAGAGAAGTGATAGGTAATAATTTTTCCCCTTAACATGTAGATTAAATCCTTAATGGGATTCTATAGAGACTACTTGTTTTTGCATCTTTTTCTATATGTAAGTTGAAATGTTGTAAGAATTTTACATGGGACTATGTGGCTCACACAATATTAGTGATGTAATGTAGTTGCAAACTCAACTTCAATTTAATTTTTATTTTTATTTTTGTAGACATATGCACTTGTACCAAAAGTCTGTAAGAGTGTAACACTGCTGTCCATGATACATAGCTTAAGTTTCTTGAATTTTCTAATATGGCATAATATGAAACCAAGTCACATGCGAGCCAGTCTGTGTTCTGGGCACAACTCTTCTGCTGTCTAAGCTAAACAGCGCATCTGCAGTTCCCACTCAGACAGCATAGCAGGATGGTTGGGGAAATGGGCACTGAAATGAGAGAGAGTGGCCAGTGTGCCAAAGGGCCGCACATATGCAGAGATCCTGGTTGCCCCTATATTATAGAATACACTAACTGCTCAAACGTGTTTGAAAATTATGTCAGTATGAAATGTAGCAGTAGGTATTGACATCTCTATCACCTAGTGCTGATCCAACAGACCAAAACCACAGGGCAGAATATTTTGTGTTTATGAATAGATTTCTTAATTTTAGTTACAGTTCTCCTAATTTTTAAGATAATACAGCTGTAACTGAAGCAATTTTTTTCATGCAAAAGCTATCATTAAGAAAACTAAGCAATGCAGATGAGTGAGCAATTTGAGAGAACTACTACAGAGACCAACTTAATCAATCCCCAGAAAATTTACTCTTTCTTGAGATTTGTTCCTCAATTCCTTATCTGGAATTCAGAATTGGTTCTTCATGTTCTGGTACAGAAGTCTTAACAGCATGCCTACAGATGTGAAACAAGAAAGTGGGTATCACTACAGATTTAAAGAAAAAGTAAATTAAAAGCACATTGCAGAATAATATCTTCTGTAAATAATCGGGGTTCCTAGATTCAGGGATAAAAAATCACTGTTACTAACATTATTTGTTACAGTACTGCTTACAGCCTAACTGTTCGCATAAAAGTTAAACAAGGACTACTGGTTAAACAATAGCTCCACAGTATAAATGGTACTTCTACTCTTTTTTAGGCACCAACAGATTATAGCAAGTAATCTTTGATGGCTGTTAATTTTTAATATGAGAAAACTTGCTGACAAATTAAATCATTGTAGTGGACTGTGAGTTTACTTGTACATTTATCTTTCATGGAAAATGCCCTTACCACCTGAGATATTCATGCAAAAATTGTGTCACATTTTTAATCAGTTGACACACTATGTGATCAAAAGTATCTGGACACCCGACTGAAAATGACTTACAAGTTCGTGATGCCCTCCGTCGGTAATGCAGGAATTCAATATGGTGTTCGCCCACCCTTAGCCTTGATGGCAGCTTCCACTCTCACAGGCATACATTCAATCAGGTGCTGGAAGGTTTCTTGGGGAATAGCAGCCCATTCTTCACAGAGTGCTGCACTAAGAAGAGGTGTTGATGTCGATCAGTGAGGCCTGGCACAAAGTCAGCGTTCCAAAACATCCCAAAGGTGTTCTATAGGATTCAGGTCAGGACTCTGTGCAGGACAGTCCCTTACAGGGATATTATTGTCATGTAACCACTCTGCCACAGGCCATGCATTATTAACAGGTGCTTGATTGTGTTGAAAGATGCGATCACCATCCCCAAATCGCTCTTTAACAGTGAGAAGCAAGAAGGTGCTTAAAACATCAATGTATGCCTGTGCTGTGATCGTACCATGCAAAACAACAAGGGAATTTTTCCACTGTTCAATCGTCCAATGTTTACACTCCTTACAACAAGCAAGGCATCGTTTGGCATTTACTGGTGTGATTTGGAGTTTATGAGCAGCCACTCAACCACGAAATCCAAGTATTCTCACCTCCTGCCTAACTGTCATAGTACTTGCAGTGTATCCTGATGCAGTCTTGAATTCCTGTGTGATGGTCTGGATAGATGTCTGCCTGTTACACATTACGAATTACGACCCTCTTCAACTGTTGGCAGTCTGTCAGCCAACAGATGAGGTCAGCCTGTACACTTTTGTGCTGTATGTGTCCCTTCATGTTTCCACTTCACTATCACATCATAATCAGTGGACCTAGGGGTGTTTAGGAGAGTGGACATCTTGCATATAGACGTATGACACAAGTGACACAAGTGACAGCCAATCACATGACCATGTTCGAAGTCCCTGAGTTCCGAGGAGCACCCCATTCTGCTCTCTCACAATGTCTAATGACTACTGTGGTCATTGATTTGGAGTACCTGGCAGTAGGTGGTAGTGCAATGAACCTAATATGACAAATGTACATTTCTGGGGGTGTCCGGATACTTTTGATCACATAGTGTAAGAGAAAGGATATGAGTCATGGATAGATAGTTCAGTAAGACATCACCAATAAAAAACTATGTCCTAAGTTCGAGTCCCCATCTGATGTACAGTACTGATTTGTCTGTGTGTTTCATAACAAAATCAATCTTGTTGCTCAGTGAAAAGTTCTGTCTAGAAATTTTAATGCAGCCTACATGTGAGCTCACTGGCTACATTTGGATGAACAAACCAACTATGTGTTCACTGAGGTTCTTTCAGTAGCAAACTGTAGTGTTTGAGCAAGAACACAACCTTCAATAATTCTGGCTCAACTATATCTTAGGGTCGGTTCTGTAATGCTGCCTTTTGGCCCAAATAATTAAACATCAATGTGACTTTGTACAACACTCAGTGGAATTTTATAGAATTAAGCACATGTTTTCAAATATATTAAATTAGAATTATTAACAAATGAAATGAAGTATAGTATCCCAAAGGATAATCAAGTAGCCTAATGCAACTTGTAAATTCAGTTGCCAAGTGAAGAATCAAACAAAGAAAGCATGTACAAAAAGTTAGCAATACATTTCTAAATAGACTTGCAGCAGATACTTAAATGAATCAATCAACAGACAAGAGCAGAGCAAAGCAAGCAAAGCTCCAAATGAAAAGTTCCAAACAGTTAATGGACAGAAAGTTATTTTTTGTGGATCATGGATGATTCAAATCAATTTTGAACCCTTATCACCAATGCTAAAGCTGTACTCTTGCCTGAATTTTAGTCATACCTGTTAGGTAAATTATCTTGCTGGCATGATTTTCCATCAGCCATTAAAGAGAAGCCTTCTCTACATTCACACCGGTACGATCCTGGAACTGGTATACAGATGTGAGCACAAAGTTCTCCAGGCAATGTGTCACAAAGGCTCTCCAAAGCTGAAACAACCAGTCATGGCATACAATATGAATTATTCTTACAGTAGCAAGGAAAGTGAATTTTAATGTATGCATTGACTTCAAATGTATTATGCATGACAAGATAAACATTAATAGTTATTACACTAACAGCTCTAGTTATTAAAATGGGAAAAGAATCAGACATAACTTAAATGTACTAAGAAAAATTAAAAAGAAAATAATGAACAGTGTTTTCTGCCAGGGAATCAAACCATACAACAAACTGCCCAAGCAAATGAAAGGTATAGCTAAAACCAAAATTTTTAAGAAATACCTTTTTAATAATACAGTGAGCATTACTTAAATAAGCAAAGTAAGGTTTAATAAAAAATGTTGCAGCTGACAAAAATTTACAAAATAAAACATCTCTGTCATTCCACAATATATTTTCAGAGAATAATGCATGTTACTACAAAACAAAGATTTGTGATGGAAAACGCTAACCTCGTTTCACACCCCTGAGCTCAACATCTCATTTATTGTGGAGGGATGCTCATTCAGATTTTACAGAGAGACAAATGAAGATGTACAAATAATGTAATGGAGAGGCAGGTGTATCAACATGGTCCTGATGTCAACTGAAAGGATGTGTGTGCAGTGCTATCATTCCTGAATGAAATTTGGCATTAAAAATATATTCCTTTTTCAAAGCAAAAGCTCAGTTCATGGAGCAAATACTAAAGGAGTGATCAAAAAGCTTCCATTCAAAGGCTGTACAGTCCAGAATCAGTGTGCCAATCAGGCAAATTCACCATGAATACTGAGACAATCATCCCATGATGCACCAGGTTGAAGATATCCATTTGGTAAACACCATGTCCTGCTGTGTGAAGAAGTCCGTACCTGTCTTCTGCATTCCTCGACCTTCAGGAATTACTGACCATTCAAGTCCTTTTTTGAGGGACTGAAGGCATGGTAATTGCATGGGAAAGAGACCAGGACTATAGATGGGGTACTCAAAAGCCTCCCATTTGGATGAGATTGACCAGCACCTTGTGTCAAATCTCAGCCACCACAGAACTTTATATGAAGATAGTAACTGTTCTCAAAAGAACAGATACCATTGATGACCATGCAGCTTCTCTAGAATAAATGATAATTAATTAAAACCCTCAGCTGCCGACAGGTGTTGTTGGTATACCTCGATGGGGGCAGCTGAAAATGTGTGCCCCGACCGGGATTCGAACCCGGGATCTCCCGCTTACATGGCAGACGCTCTGAGCCACTGAGGACACAGATGAATAGTGTGACTGCAGGGACTTATCCCTTGCACACTTCCTATGAGACCCACATTTCCAACTGTCCACAATCTACATACATAATGTTCCTAACAGATATTTGCCCATCCACTCATTACTTGCGCCAACTAAGGTGACGATTCCTGTCTCACAGGAAGCGTGCAAAAGATAAGTCCCTGCAGTCACACTATTCATCTGTGTCCTAGGTGGCTCAGATGGATAGAGCATCTGCCAAGTAAGCAGGAGATCCCAGGTTCGAATCCCGGTCGGAGCACACATTTCCAGCTGCCCCCATCGAAGTATACCAACAACACCTGTCGGCAGCTGAGGGTTTCAGTTAATTATCATTTATACCACAGAACTTGGTGTACCATTCCACAATGATGATTTTTGATGGACATGTTGCCCCATACACACTCTTCATTTTATGATGGATATCTACTGGTGTTTGTCCTTCAGCAGCCAAGAAAAGAATAACAGCAATTTGGTTCTGTTTGGATCCATTTGGTAATAACATCATCATAGTTAACATTTCTGCACTCACCGCATGCACATCAGAAAGACGTGAATGGTACACTAACCTCTTGCTACATGTCAGTTCTTGTATAACCAGATAGGAGTCACGCAACATTGCATATACACTGCAGCAATGCCCTGAAGTGGAAACTCTCTGATTGCCCCTTACTAAAATAAGAATAATCATCATTAAGACTTAAAGGTGCTTAAGTTGCTCCAGAAGGGTGTCCATTATTCAGGAATGCACATTTTCAGTAGCTTACCAGCAGCCATAAAAAGTTCAATTACTAATAAAATTCAGTCTAAGATGAGCCTAAAGGATTTATTGGTGGGCAACTCCTTCTACCTCACTGATGAATTTCTCAGTATAACCAGCTGATGTGTACGTACAAACTTGTAGCATGCTGGAATAATTGCAGGTCAGCAATCAATACAGTGACAAACCAGGCAAAGATGAAAATTTCACTATTTTTATTTACTCAATGACTAGTTTTGGGCTGGGACCCATTTTCAAATCATTGTGCCAGAAAGTCAAAATGGTATGTCCAAAAATACAAAAACTGTGTCAAAAATATATGTGTGTTATGTAACTGTTCATCTGCAGTTCATAATACATATATATTTTTAACATGGTTTTTGTATTTTTGGAAATACCATTTTGACTATTGGCATGATGATTTGAAAATGCATCCCAGCCCAAAATTAGTCACTGAGTAAATAAAAAAAAAGTGAAATCTGCAACTTTGGCTGGTTTTTCGTAGTACTGATGTGTGTATATTGCTAATAATATCAAATAATGTGGGTGTTAGAACTCTGTGACTTCTATACAAATTAAGTGCAGTAATGTGATCATCGTAAATAAGTGTTGTAAAATGATTTTTCTATTTGATGATGCATGGTTACAATAGCCTAAGAATTATCATATGCAGCTCATTGTATTGAACAAGGCTGCTATCACCTTTCAAATGAAAATGTATTTAGGATTTCTGGATTTATTCCACATCCATGAGGACCACTTGGGATCTGTGGAAGGTACTTTACCATATTTACTAGTATTTTTCTTTGTAAATATTTATTGTGTATTCCAATTTTCTGACATGTTCTCCTCACCATGGATCTATTGGAATGAAAAGTACATCTAAGCTAATCTAATGTAAGTGCAATGTGTGCAGTAACTTGTGATGAAATGTTAATAAGCTGTGTTACACTAGTAAGTCACAAATGGACATTAACAAACTCTGAGACAGCAAAGGAACCTCTACTACCAGCTGCCACCAGAGCGGAATTTACAGACAAAAAAATTACTATCACAAAAATTGATCTCACATTTCCTCTTGTTTCTTATGCAGGTATCCATCACAAAAAGTAAATAAATAGTTTTTTCAAAGACATGATTAGTGCTCACCTGGTAATGGTGGTGTTGATATTATCCCAGGATTGTCTGCAGGTTCTGAAAACTTTGTACTGGAGGATACTTCAGCACAGCAAGTCTTGTATGCTTGATCCCATGGATGACCCAAGGAAAATGACTGAAAGGTGCATCCCATTGCCATTGATCCCGAAAACAGTCCTAATTTGCATGCTTCACAGCAGTCCTGTACAGAAATTTTTAATAAAAATTAAATAACAAATAGACCAGAGATAAATATATATGATTATTAGCTTCAATGAAAAATTACTGTTTGTTTCTATTCCACTGACAAAATTTCTTAGTAGACTGTTTGATTTGTGTCTTATTAATAATATAAAATAATATGGTGTTACTGCTCCACATCTTCAGTGCAGTAATGTGATCAATGTGTGTTGTAAAATGATTTCCTGATGTAATGATATGTGGCTACAAACAGTTTAAGAAATATAATATACATGTCAATGTATTGTACAATTACATGTTTCATGAGAAGTTTGTTATTACCTGCAAAATGAAAATATGCTTAAGATGTTTTATTTATTCCACATCCTTGATGAACATTTGACTTAGGATCTGTGGAAGGGACATTAGCAGATCTCTTTTTTTTGTAAATATGTATTTATTCATTTTTTATTAGATGTCCAACATCCTTGGGGAAACCCTCACCATTGGCCTATGGAACAAAAAGTATTTCTTATCCAATATAACACAATCTTTCTTTTGTGTACGACAGTCATTAGCCCCATAATTATAAGTGCTCAGTACAGGCATGTAGATGAGCAAGTGTACTTTCAACAACAATTGATGAATGGAGCATTTTGTTTTGTGTTTTCTTATAGGACCTTTCTAACTGAAATGCTGGACTTTCTAATTGTTCTTTACAATGCAGGAAATGCTGCAAAATGTTTCAAATCCATACCTCTGACAGGAAAAAAAGGATGTCACTTGGGAAGAGACATGCAATGAGGCATCAGGCATCATTCAACTGGGAACTAATTAATTACATGTGGTACAATACAAGGTTCCATCTCAGGGTCCTTACTTTTTCTCCTTTATCTTGATGATCTCTCATTAGCAACATTTCAGCTGCCAAGTTTGTTTCATTTGCAAAGGATACAAACATTGCAGTAAATAGCAAATCAAGTGTAATCTTAGAAAGATCAGTTAATGAAGTTTTCATGGACATCAACATATGGTTCCTAGCTAATTTTTTGTCACTAAACTTTGAAAAAAATGCACTATATTCAGTTCAGAACTTGTAAGAGGTCTAAAAAAGACAATAAAAGTGGACAAAGTCAAATTCTTGATATTACAACTTGATAATAAATTCAACAATGAGGAGCACAACACATAACTGCTGAAGCCCTACACAAATCTCTATTTGCAATGTAAATGTTGTCAGACATAGGGAATAAAAAAATGAAAAAGTTTGCATATTATGATTACTTTGATTTATAATGCCATACTATTTCTTGGGGTAACTCATCAAGTCAAACTGAAGTGTTTTAGGTCCAAAAATGTGTCACAATAATTATTTGTGGGGTGAACTCAGTAATATCCTGCAAAGGCCTGTTTAGAGAACTAGGGAGATTAACAATTGCTTCCCAATACTTTTATTCCTTATCAAAATTTTTCATTAAAAATATATCTATTGTTCAGACTAACAGCTCAGTTCAAGGACTCATTATTATAGTAAGAATAATCTTCACAAAGATTTAAAGTCTTTTACTTTGGTCCACAGGGGTTCATTATTCAGGAACACACATTTACAATAACTTGCCAGCAGCCATTAAAAGTTTAACTATCAATAAAGCACCAAAAAGTCTATATTGGTGCCCAATTCCTTCTATTCCATTGATGAGTTTAAGAGAGAACCAACTAGTGTGCACTTGTTACTAATAGTTTCAAATAATGTGAGTATTAGTACAATCTGTATTCTCTACAAATTCAATGCATTGATTTGATCTTTGTAAATTAGTGTTGTAAAGTGATTTTTCAATTTAGTATTTATTGCATTTTAAATTCAGATACGTTTAACATTTTTTGAGTCATTCCACATCCATGACAATCATTTCACTTGGGACATGTGGAAGCTACATAAGCTTATTTGTTTTTAATTGTAAATATTTATTGGGTGGTTTTGAGGATCTGCTCACTATGGATCAATTGGAACAAAAAGTATCTGTCATTTAATCTAATGTAATAAACTGTGTTATACATTGTTACCTTGTGAAACTGTCCTCCACATTTATCTTCTGGAGTACAGTCTTTCCCTGATCTTGCTGCAGTTTTTCCACTTTCACACTGTTCGTCTCTGAAAATAGTATGTACACAACATTACAGTCATTTACATTTATTGTCTGATAAGAGGACAAAATTGGAGTGGTTATTTGGACTTATTGTAGGTGTATTTGACATTCAGTCACGTAAGAATAGGAAATCAGCTCTCATACATATTACCAAGTATGATCCACAACCATATACAAATTGTAATCAATCTGCAATGTCTATTTCACCAACACACCCATAGTCTTTTTATTTCTCTCCTTTTCTGCTCCTCCCCCCCTCCTGCCCCCCCCCCCCCCCCAATCTCTGACAAACCACCCAACTGCACATAGTTACTCTAACCTCTCCTCACTTCATCCCTCTCTATGCTCTCATAAGCAGCACTTTACCATCCCCCACCACTACCCTACTATCCCTCCCTCTCCCCACCACAGCCTCCTCTTTAACTCCACCACTCAGACTGCTTCTGCCACCATGCTGTGTGTGTTTTGTTAAAATGGATAAAATGAAATACAGCATAACCAGAAAATTATTTGTTTTGTTTTGGTCTGTTTATTGCCTGAAGAAATACACAAAAAACCACAAAGGAACTATGCAAATAGGATAGAAATCAATAGATTTAATGTACATTTAGAGACAAACAAATGATTACAATTTCACAGAAATAAGATGGTTATTCAAGACAAAGAGAGAGAAAGAGCTTCACAAATTGAGCAAGTCAATAAGTATTGAGCCACCTATGGCCCTTATGCAAGCAGTTATTCAGCTTGGCATTGATTGATGTCCTCTGGGATATCATGTCAAAATATGATGATTGTTGCAGTAATACTTCGGATATCATGACTTTCCCAATACCAAAGCACTTTTCTTCATCCTAATACAAGGATTTTCGTCATTCTTAGTTCACAGCTATGGGCACCTATCCAGTCTTTGACTACTGTTTCATTTATGCCTGAATCGTGGATCATGTCTCATCCATAGTGATATTCTTATCCTCAAAATCAGTTGGCTTCTTTCTAAGATGATCTGGATATACAATTTTGGTTTTGTTTTTGGTCAGTATTCAATAAATATGGCACTGAGCTTGCAAAAATCCTTATCATCTTGAATGTACTTTATTTTAAAGCTGTTTATGCATAATGCCACCTGTTATTTCAAACACTTTTGATTGCTAATCATTAAATTTCACATTATGAATGTTCTTGTTGGTTGCAGTTTTGGGACAATGAAGCACTGAAAGTAGCTAGCTGGCTCTTACCTCCCAGTTCTAGGGAACTGTTAATTGCGTTTGACACCTCACCTCAGTTATGATTAACAGAAGTTTTTATAGCTAGGCTCAGTTATAGTGAAATATTTTATGAGTTGAAATTTTATACCCCTCACCTCCTCTTGAAACACAAATATGGCACTGCATTGCATAGTCCAATAAATGTAAGTCTTCGGCTTGTTGTTTTTGATTTATTCATTTATTATTGCCTTTAATGCAGTTTATACTTAAACTAGTTTCTAATTGTCCCTAATTGATGATGCATAGAAAAGGTGAAATACATCATATGAAGATTAAATAAACCTATCTTGTGCAACCAAGATGGTTTTTTCTGTTCTAAGTATCTATTACAGTTGTTGCACCAATGCCACTGTGGTAATCATGGAGTGGAGTGATTTTAATCTCAGAAGTTTTGAAGAAATCTTTCCCAAAATCATAAAGACCCATTCTGTATTCAAAGAGGAAATGATGTGCTCCGTGTCCCTGTGCCAGCAATAAAAAGATCAATCATTACTGTACTTGCTGCAATCATCCAGTTTGCCAGATTGATCATTTGGTGGTGTGTGGAGAGAATTTTGGGCAAATACTGACCATTTGTGAAAGACTTTGTATGAATTTATATTTGATGTTCATTATATGCTGCTAATTTTCCATACTCTATATGTTCATCTCACAGCAATCTATTACTGCTTCCTGTTATTTCTAACACAATAAACTAGTTTAAATTTTTATGTTTCATTTCATTTCATTTCAGTTCAGTTCACTGTTACGCAGGATTATGTAAACTTTTTTTCCTATTTTGATTTATGTTGAGTTTTTTGTGTTAAACTGGTGTTTGCATTGTAATATATGATAATATGAAATTTATGAATAAATACTTGTGATGAAACTAAAATAAATTAATCTTCATGGCTAAAACAATGTGGTATCCTTTTGGACCCCACAAGACCATTTATGATACAAAGAAGTCACCACTCCATTTGAGGGTTAAGGGTGGATATCCAACTGAACATCCTGCATGGTATGTAGCTCCCAAGGAGTTTGCCTTTGATCTTGATGTTGCAAACCTTTGTGATCACTGTGGCACGCCATTTTTCATTTGGTGTTCATGGTGAAAGTTAATGATTTGTTCTGAACATTTAAGAAATGTCGACAATATCCATTTTGTGAAGTCTAATACATCCCACAGAAAGTTTATCTTTGAACCTCCTGGACCCACATTTTATGTCACCTTCCTGATATTCTCCTGATTCACATGGTGAGTCATTAGCAGCTAATATCTTTCTTGTCATAACTGTTAACCCAACACTTTCAAATGTGCTTTACTTGAGCTTGTGACCTCACACTCGCGGAGTTCCTTGTGAGACACAGAAGAAAATGCACAATGAATAAGTTCTAAACCAGTAATAATGATAAACAAAAGGAGCATTTGATAAATCTCTTAACTTCATATAGCCTGGAAGCAATGGTACCTGAAATTACTAGGTAGATCTAACACAGTAATTGACCACATTTATAATTTTGTGGATAGCTGTAGTTCAGCAGCTGCAGAATATTACATCACAGATAAAAAAGTCAGTGATCAGTTGCACAAGAAAACCTTTATTTGGTTCACCTAACCAGTTTCAACAGTTTAAACTGTTGTCTTCAGAAGTGGCGCAAATCGTTAACAAACCAATGTCAACAATAAGAATCGGACATTCATGCTCTTTGCTACAGAGTCTGTTTCATTGACTCTGTAGTAAAGGACACAGCCATCTGATTCTTATTTTTGACATTTGTTAACTAATGATTTGAGCCTATTTAAGTTCTGAAAATGACAGTTTAAACTGTCAAAACCATTTAAGTGAACCAAGTATAGGTTTTCTTGTGCAGCTGACTACTGACTTTTTATCTTTGGAGGAATGGACAAAGTGTTTATAAACAGCCTTGTTATAATGATACTAAAGCAACAGAGACTGGTTTCTGCAAGAACTTGACAGTTAATTTGGAACTAAGGATAATAATTAAGTAGAATTCTGTGGTCAATGACAGATATATACAAAGAAAATTCATTACTGATAGCAACATAAGTGTTGTTAACAATATGCTGCAGAGAGTTAAATGGGACAAAGACCCACTGCAAAATGCAGATAAAAAATTTGAGTAATGTTTCTCTAATTCTAAATATTGGTATGATGTGGCATTCAACATTGTTGTTGTTGTTGTTTTGTTGTGGTCTTCAGTACAGAGACTGGTTTGATGCAGCTCTCCATGCTACTCTATCCTGTGCAAGCTTCTTCATCTCCCAGTACCTATTGTAACCTACATCCTTCTGAATCTGCTTACTCTATTCATCTCTTGGTCTCCTGCTATGATTTTTACTCTCCACAATGCCCTCCAATACTAAATTGGTGACTCTTTGATACCTCAGAACATGTCCTACCAACTAATCCCTTCTTTTTGTCAAGGTGTGCCACACATTTCTTTTCTCCCTAATTCAAGTCAATACCTCCTCATTAGTTATGTGATCTACCCATCTAATATCAAGCATTCTCCTGTAGCACCACATTTTCAAAGCTTCTATTCTCTTCTTGTCCAAACTATTTATCATCCACATTTCACTTCCATACATGGACACACTCCATACAAATGCTTTCAGAAATGACTTCCTGACACTTAAATCTATACTTGATGTTAACAAATTTTGCTTCTTCAGAAACGCTTTCCTTGCCACTGCCAGTCTACATTTTATATCCTCTCTACTTCAACCATCATCAGCTATTTTGCTCCCCAAATGGCAGAACTCATTTACTACTTTAAGTGTCTCATTTTCTAATCTAATACCCTCAGCATCACCCGATATAATTCGACAACATTCCACTATCCTTGTTTTGCTTTTGTTGATGCTCATGTTATATCCTCCTTTCAAGACACTGTCCATTCCATTCAGCTGATCTTCTAGGTCCTTTGCTGTCTCTGACAGAATTACAATGTCATCTGTGAACCTCAAAGTTTTTACTTCTTCTCCATGGATTTTAATTCCTACTCTGAAATTTTCTTTTGTTTCCTTTACTGCTTGCTCAATATACAGATTGAATAACATTGGGGATAGGCTACAACCCTGTCTCACTCCCTTTCCAACCACTCCTTCCCTTTCATGCCCCTCGGCTCTTATAATTGCCATCTGGTTTCTGTACAAATTGTAAATAGCATTTTACTCCCTGTATTTTACCCCTGCCACCTTCAGAATTTGAAAGAGAGTATTCCAGTCAACATTGTCAAAAGCTTTCTCTAAGTCTATAAATGCTAGAAACATAGGTTTGCCTTTCCTTAATCTATTTTCTAAGATGAGTCATAGGGTCAGTATTGCCTCACATGTTCCAACATTTCTACGGAATCCAAACTGATCTTCCCCGAGGTTGGCTTTTACCAGTTTTTCCATTCGTCTGTAAAGAATTTGTGTTAGTATTTTGCAGCCATGGCTTATTCAACTGATAGTTCGGTAATTTTCACATCTGTCAACACCTGCTTTCTTTGGAATTGGAATTATTATATACTTCTTGAAGTCTGAGGATATTTCGCCTGTCTCATACACCTTACTCATTAAATGGAAGAGTTTTGTCAGGGCTGGCTCTCCCAAGGCTATCAGTAGTTCTAATGGAATGTTGTCTACTCCCGGGGCCTTGTTTCAGCTTAGGTCTTTTAGTGCTCTTCAGCTTAGGTCTTTTAGTGCTCTGTCAAACTCTTCATGGAGTATCATATCTCCCATTTCATCTTCATCTACATCCTCTTCCATTTCCATAATATTGTCCTCAAGTACATCACCCTTGTACAGATCCTCTATATACTCCTTCCACCTTTCTGCTTTGTCTTCTTTGCTTAGAACTGGGTTTCCATCTGAGCTCTTGATATTCATACAAGTGGTTCTCTTTTCTCCCAAAGTCTCTTTAATTTTCCTGTAGGCAGTATCTATCTTACCCCTTGTGAGATATGCCTCTATATCATTACATTTGTCCTCTAGCCATCCCTGCTTAGCCATTTTGCACTTCCGGTCGATCTCATTTTTGAGATGTTTGTATTCCTTTTTGCCTGCTTCATTTACTGCATTTTTATATTTTCTCCTTTCATCAATTAAATTCAATATATATTGTGTTACCCAAGGATTTCTACTAACCCTCGTCTTTTTACCTATTTGATCCTCTGCTGCCTTCACTATTTCATCCCTCAAAGCTACCCAATCTTCTTCTACTGTATTTCTTTCCCCCATTCCTGCCAATCATTCCCTAATGTTCTCCCTGAAACTCTCTACAACCTCTGGTTCTCTCAGTTTATCCAGGTCCCATCTCCTTAAATTCCTACCTTTTTCCTCCATTACAAACAATAAAATCATAGAACTAAAAATCAAATTCATGGTTAACTCCAGATATAAAAAAGTTGGCAATCACACTTAGGAATCTGGGAAGGTAGGAGAAGCATAATGACATACAGCCATACCTTAGATGTTAGGGAAATGTCTGTCAGAAGCCTATATATGCTGCATAAAAGTTGAATGATGACTTTTTTACTAGAAATTGTAGCAAAAAAACAATCAGTTTGGATGGCAGTAAATGGCAACTTGGCTAAATGTAAAGTGGAAAACAGTAAGCTAATCATAAATGAAGAAGGAAAAATTATTAAAGACTGTGAATATGTTGATAATATATTTAATGATGACTAGACAACTGCAGTACAAAACGAAATTAAGAACTGATGAAAAACAAATAATAAAAACATAAAAGTTACCATAAATGGAAAGATTGTGTTTTTATGCAGACTCATATCCAGAGATAGTGAATGGGGGAAAAAAATCTTTTTCATTTGATGTCATTCCTCAGAGGGTGATTAAACATAGGTCAGAAAATATAAATACCCAACAAGCTGATATAATGAATACTTCCTTTTCTATTCTATTCCCATTTACACTTAAACAATCAACAATGAAGCCACTTTGTAAAAAGGACTATACATTTAACAAACAAAATTACAGACCAGTATCTCAACCATATGGCTTTTTCTAAAGTAATTGAAAGAATATTATTTACAAGACAGTTAAACATTGTGAATAAATACAAAATAGTCACCAATGTACAGAATGGTTTCAGAAAGAACAGATCAATATTGAAACAGCTGTGTATCACTTCTTGAAACAGGCTCTAACTGCATCAGATGAGGAGGAAATAAACTGTGAGTTAGTTTTATATCTGTTGTAGGTGTTTTGTCTTACTCATCCTGTGCTGCTGCACAAGAAACTGTATTGTTGTGTCTGTGGAGCAGCCCACAGTTGGTTTAAGTTGTAGCTATGTGCTAAGTAGCAAAGAGCTGAAATATCTCATGATGGTAGACTGTATTACTCAACATGCCAGAAAGTTAAGTATGGAGTGCCAAAAAATTCTGGGTTGGTTTCACTACTGTTAGTTTTCATAAATGTGCAGAGACAATGAAGTTGCTTAAATTCCAAAAGAAATCAATCAGAACAATGTTGTTCAAACAGCAAAAAGAAATATGCAAACCATTCTTTAAGAAACTGTGTATATTACCCCTCTCATGCCAACATATACTAGACCTGTTACATTAAGCGAAGAAAAACATCAGTAAATTGGATAAGAGTGCAGATAGTTACCACCACAATACAAGATCAAAACATTTACAAAGGTTGGTTCCTGATTCAACAAAAATGTACAGCAAAGATATTAAATATATGGGAACAAAATGTACAACCATCTCCCAACACAAATAAAGATCGTCATGGAGTTAAAGTATTTTACAGCAAATTTAAAATCACTCCATCACTGTTCTCCTTCTGGCCCTAGTTATGTGGGTCATATCCCTGTAGAAGGCCCAGGTGCAGGATCTGTTTCGTACATCGGTTCACAATCTATCCTATCCCTGCCACTGGCATTTCCTATCAAATTAGAGACAGCAGCTACATCATGTACGAACTCCACTGAAATCACTGCACAGCATTCTACATGACTACAAAACAACTATCCAACTGGATGAATGGGCAGAGGCAAACTAAGAAAGTCCATAGTACATTTGCAAAGAAAAAGGAAGAAAGTAAAATTAAGGCTTAATGCCTCAACAATGATGGGGGCATTAGAGATGGAGTTCAAGCTCAGGTTGCAAGAGGAGAGGGAAGAATATTGGCTATGTATTTACTAAAGGAATCATCCCTGCTTTTGTCTTAAGTGATTTAGGGAAACTACAGACAACCTAAACCTAGATGCCCAGACAGGGATTTGAACTGCCTCCCAAGTGCAAGTGTAGTATCTAAATCACTACACCATCTCACTTGGTCTATTGTAGAGAATTCAGTGCAACATAATGTTGTTCTGTTGACTTCTTCATTGTCTGTACTACATGGATACTGTCCCCATCAACACAAGATTTTCTTAACTGCAACATATCCTTCATTCTCACAACCTCCCTGACCTGAACAGTGAGGTCATGTCAGTTTATCGTTTTAGATTTTAGCAAACCACAATTATAAAAAATATTATTCCAGTTAAAGTGTATGAGTGTTGATAATTACTTGACATGCATACAGAATGCACATCCAGAATTTTGATCTTGTGGAGCATCAATTTTCACTTTTACAGGACGTACACTATTTTTTCCCAGTAAACCTGGGAAAGTATTCATTACTAGGCATTACGAACGTGAATTGCTATTTTTCATTGTTTGTTTGTTGATTAATACAATTTCAGTTATATTATTATGATGTTCAGTTTTTGAGCAGCATTTCGTAATTTTATATGAACCTGCTTCAGCTAACCACTTCAAGGTTGGCTCAGCTTTGCAGATCATGAAGAGCAAAATTTTGTACTATGAATTTTCCTCATTGGCTTACTGTTGTTCTTTTTTCTTTTTTAAAAAAGATATCAGATTTGTAATGAGTTATGTGACACACATATAGTCCATTAACTTATCGTAACAGGGCTCCACAGCTTCTATGAACTTTTTAAATGATGTCATGTTGCTTTCAGCTGTCAGTGTTTTATTTCACGATAGCAATTTCACCATTACGCCATTTTCAAGCATAAGATTTTGACATACAGGTTTGTATTAGGTAAAAATAATGTAAACCTATATGTCAAAATCTTGTACTTGATAACAGCATAATGCCACAAGATAATGTAAACCTACATTTCAAAATCTTATACTTGACAACAACATAATGCCACAATTGCTATTGTCAAATAAAACACTGACAGCTGAAAGCAAGATGACTTCATCACAAAAACACATACAGTCAGTTTTTGAAGGGGATATCAGTGTTACAGGTTTGTGTTCCCCAGCCATTTCCTGTGGTTATTGTTGTGCGTAAGTAAACAAGAAATTCACTGTGGCCCAGCCACAGAACTACAGTCTATAATAGAGAGATAAAGGAAATGCTGAACAAGAGGCATACTCTTCAGACTGGAATAAAAATAGTAAATTGTGAGTTAAATAGAAGGAAAAGTAATGTCTGTGCCAGGAATATGTAGTCATATCTTCTTTTTCTATCTGTCATCATCTTGTTCTCCTTCCTCTTCTTTTCTGCGTACATAAATCAAAGAAAGCCCTTTGCCCACTTTTGTTGCCCAGTACGCACATGAAGTGGAGGCCAGATTCATGCTAGTCTCAGGAACAGCTGTAGGAATTTTGTTACAGTTTTACTGATAGTTAGATTGATTTGCAAGGAAGGCTTGTGTATATAATTCATAAATATTTAGTGCTAATTGGCTGGATTATGATGAATTAGAGTCCACTCTCACATTCCTTTGTCATTCAGTGGTGATAGGTGAAAGGCTGCCTGACTGCTGCCCCATACCAGTGCGAGCATCACAACTTGTTTGTGAATTGCTCATTCTAAATTTAAACTTCCCCTGAAATTTTATGCTGGTGACAGTTGCAGCATCTGTAATGCTTCAGTGCAAAGAAATAATGTTACATTTAGGCAGTATTGCACTCTGATTGTTTGGGATGAGTTTCTGATGTCCCCTAAAATACTTACTGAAGCATCACACAGAAAAATGCAACACTTGCATAACAAGACTAGCCTTATGGATGGCTGCAGCATTTTCTTCTCTCCTATCTAATCTTTACTACTAATCACAACACGGATGACAGCACATGAAGTGGAGGCATCTGTCACTGCCATCTCGTGTTGAATTGCACAACTATTTAAAAGCATCCATACATTTTATACATTAAATTTTCTCACTGTGTTTTCCTGTCTGTATGTGAAAGCTACTCTCAGTAACTATTGTAGAGATTCTAATACAGTGGTCAGTAACAGACTGATTCACATATTGTCATTCTTGGTTCAAGGCTCTGTCACCATTGCTCATGCCAGTGTTCATTATTTCAGTAGCTTGGCTCATAGTTGTTTTCATGCAACTGCTGTCACTGTCTACTCACAGAGCAATATAAGTGGCTTTTGTCTTGATGGTTATCTTCATTTTCATTATTATGGTGACATCTCTGTGATACACAATCAAGAGAGTTTGCTCCATCTTTACCACTCCCTGTGGCAGTGATGTTTCTCGACTCAAAGACACCATTGTCGTGGGTGTGTGGCCCATTGTCATTTTCCATTCTGGAGTTTGTACATTTTGTGCTATCTGTGCATCCTGATGGAACAAGTCAGTGTTGTCCAGTACAGGAATGAAGTGAAGGCCACTGAGTCACACTGAATAATTATTGCCATAATCTATACATATCTACTTCTTCTATACATATTATCATTTAACGTTCCCCACCTAGGTTTCTGTCAGCATGTTCACGCTCATCTTAGGAACTTCTGCAGGGATTTTCATATGGTTTTCACAGACACACAGCTTGATTCAGATCAGACCTGCCAGGATATGATTGTCACTAATAGACAGACTGATATGTGAGGAAAGTTTATGTATACAATTGATAAATATTTCGTGCAAATTGTCAGAACTATGATTAATTAAAGTCCCACACTACTGAGAAAACAACAGTATTGCCATCTAGTGGTGAGTGGCAGAATGCAATGGAATCACACTGTCTTCAGCAGCCTGGTGCTGCAGTGATGCTACCTACAAATTTTACATTGTGCCGGGTACTTCATAACAGCGTTGCATGGCAGAACATACTTCGTTCCAATGCTGTGCAGCAGATGGTACTTTGTATTAATGTGTTATGTCATTAGGTACTTCGTATCGATGTTGTATGGCAGACAGTACTCCAAACTAATGTTGTGTGGCACATGGTACTCTGTACCAATGTTGGGCAGTGGAGATTAATTTTTATCAATGTTACTCGGCTGAGGGTAACCATACCAATAATAGGTGGGCGAGAGTGCTTTGTACCGATGTTCCATGGCAGAGACTGCTTGGTAATGATGTTTCATAGCAGAGATGCTTCGTATCGGTGTTGTGTGTTGCATGGCAGAGGGTGCTCAATACTAATGCTATGTGGTAGAGGGTGTTTTGTACCAATGTTATGTGACAGAGGATGCTTTGTACTGATGTTGTGTGGCACAAGGTGCTTCATAGGGGTGTTACATTGTTCAGAGTGCTTTGTGTCAATTTTGTATGGTCAAGGATGCTTCTTACCCATGTTCCATGGTGGAGGGTGCTTCTTATCAATGTTATGTGGCAGAGTGGCTTTATAATCACGGTTTGTGGCTGAAAGTACTTCACAGTGACAATGCGTGGCAATGTTATATGGCAGAGGGTGCTTTTTAGTGATGTTTCATGGCAGAGGGTACTTCATACCAGTGTTGCATGGCAGAGGGTGTTTCATATCAATGCTGTGTGGGAGAGTGTGCTCTGTAACAATGTTACATGGTGGAAAGTGCTTTGTACAGACATTGTGTGGTGGAGTTTGTTTTGTATAGATGTTATATACCACAGGGTGCCTCATAACGAAGTTCCATAACAAGCTGCATATTGATTTTGTATGACACAGGATGCTCCACAGCAGTGTTGCATGGCCGTGAGGGCTTCATACCAATGTTGCTTGGCAGAGGATGCTTTGCACCAGTGTTGCATGACAAAGGCTGCTTCATATCAATGTTACATGGCTGAAGGTGCTTCATAACATTGTTTCATGGCAGGCTAAAGACCGATGTCACATGGAAGAGTGTGCTCCATACCAACTTTGCATGGCCAAGAATGCTTCGTACCAATGTTGCTTGGTAAAGGATGCTTCATACTAATGTTGCATGGTAGAGGGTGTGTTACACAGATGTTGTTTGGCAGAGGGTGTTTTTACTGATGTGGAGGGTCCTTTGTACCGATGATGCTTAGCAGGGGGTACTTTTTACCGATGTTTATGGCAGAGGGTGCAACTTCATCATGTTATATGGCAGAGGTACCTTCGCAGTGATGTTACACTGGGAAATGTGGAATAAAGTCACACAGTAAATGACACTCGCTTTGGACTGGCATGGGAGCCAGGGAGCCAACAAGTAGGCATAGCTCATGCTGAACTCTGTAGCATCTGAGTGCACCATACTGTACTGGCATTGCAGTTTGGCAGCCAGTAAATGGCTGTAGCTCATGCCCGACTGGTACTGCAATGGGATGTGTGGTAGCTCACAGCTCCTTTCACTCTTACAAGGTAGTCACTCCAAACACCAGTTAAATGTGAAACAGGTAACATTTATGCCTCCTGAGAATTCCCTGGCACGTGTGGCTTAAATCATTTCAATTATACATAAATGATAATATTCAGTCACCTTACATTGTTCTCTGAATTTCAATCACAACTCTATCTAGTGGCCTGTAGACAAAATTACCCCTACGCCAGACAAGTTTTCTGGCCACAGATAGGTAGTGTGTTTCTCCAGCTGCTCCTGCTGTGCTTCTTAGTGAAATAGTTCACAGGTGACTGGCTAGATGTCAGTATCCAACAGGCACCATATTTCAATATGTGACCATGTTGCTGTCATTAGTGGCACTGATGAACTGACTGCTTAGAGGTCAGTGCGGCACTTCTGTCTCTTCCTCCCCTCCCTCTGACTTGCTACTCTGTCTGCTGTCTGCGCTGAGCATCTCCTCCCCCACTCTTCCTGCTGACACACTGCTCCATCCTCCATTCTCACCCAGGTACACAAGCAGGTGGAACTTCTGCTGTTCCTCCACCTGCCACTAAGGTCAGTTTATTGAGGGATATATCCTTCCTCTTCTTAATCAGATTAATGTAGGTTACCAGGCCTTACTAAGGATGCTTCCCATGAACCATGGACTCTGCTGTGGTGGGGTGACTTGCAAGCCTCAATGATACAGGTGCAATGCCAGGTGCAACTGCAGTGGAGGAGTATCTGTTGAGGGGCCAGCAAACATGTGGTCCATGAAGAGGGACAGCAGCCTTTTCAGTAGTTGCAGGGGCAACAGTCTGGATGACTGACTGATCTGGCCTCGTAACATCAACCAATATGGCCTTGCTGTGTTGGTACTGTGAATAACTGAAACCCAGGGGAAACTGCAGCCATTATTTTTCCCTGAGGGCATATCGCTACACCATATGATTAAATGATGATAGCATCCTTTTGGGTAAAATATTATGGAGGTAAAATAGTCCTCCATTCAGATCTCTGGGCAGGAACTACTCAGGAGGATATTGTCATCAGGAAAAATAAAACTGGTATTCTATGAGTTGGAGCATAGATTGTTAGATCCCTTAATCACAGAGGTAGATTAGAAAATTTAAAAAGGGAAATGGATAGGTTGAAGTGAGAGGCAGTAAGAATCAGTGAAGTTTGGTTGCAGCAGGAGGAAAAGGACTTCTGGTCAGGTGAGTGCAGTGATATAAATGCAAAAACAAATAGGGGTTACGCAGGAATATGTCTAATAATGAATAAGAAAATAGGAATGTGGGTAGCTACTATGAACAGCATAGTGAATGCATTATCATAGACAAGACAGATGCTAAGCCAATGCCCACCGTGATAGTGCACATTTATATGCCACCTAGCTCCACAGATGATACAGAGCTTGAAAGAATGTATGATAAGATAAAAGAAACTATTCAGAGAGTTAAAGGAGAGGAAAATTTAACTGAGGCAGATGAATGAGATTTTATAGTAGGAAAAAGAAGAGAAGACAAAATAGCATGTGAATATGAACTTGCAGAAAGGAATGAAAGAGGAAGCTGCCTGGCAAAATTTTGCACAGAGCATAATTTAATCACAGTTAAAACTTGATTTAAGAATCTGAAAGTAAGCTGTATACGTGGAAGAGACCTGGAGACACCAGAAGGATTCAAATTGACTATGTTATGCTAGGACAGAGATTTTGAAACCTGATTTTAAACTGGAAGATATTTCCAGGGGCAGATGTGGGCTCTGAGCACAATTTATTGGTTTTGAAATGTAGATTATAACCCAAGAAACTGCAAAAAAAGTAGGAACTTAAGGAGATGGGACCTGGATAATTTGAGAGAACCCGAGGTTGTTGAGGCAATGGAAACTTTGCGTAAGAATATCAACAATGTAGGAAAACAGATAGATTGCTACTTACTGTAAAGAAGACACTTTAGGTTGCAGATAGGCATGATTAAAAGACATTTACACAAAGCTTTCAGCCACAGCCTTCATCAGCAAAAGAGAAACAGAAATACATACACCATTCATACATAGAAGCAAGCACACCTCATGCACACATGACCGCCAACTCCAGCAGCTCAGGCCAGAATGCAACTATAATGTGGGAAGGCAGTAGCAATCTGGAGGTGGTGGGGAAGGGGACAGTTGGGGAATGGACAGTTGTGTATGGGTGAGGGGGCAGAGGAATGACCATCTGGCAGAATGGGCAGGGACTAGAATGCCAACAGGCACAGCATCAGGAGACTGTGGGGTGTGGAGGTGGGGGAAAAAAAGGAGCAGAAAGGAGAGATGCAGGAAGTGTTGGCAGAGGACAGCAAAAAACGAGACTGGGGGACAAAAATGGGGAGGAGATGATAGGACAGAGGGGGTGGAAACTGTTAGGTGGAGGGTGGGGCCGGGATTATTATGGGAGCATAGAATGTGTTGTAACAATAATTCCCATCTGTGCAGTTCAGAAAAGCTGTTGGTGGAGGGGAGGATCCAGATGGATTGGGTAGTGATGCAGCATGTTATGCTCAGCTCCATGTTATACCAAAGGTGTTCTCAGCCACAGTTTGGCGGTGGCCAGTCATCCTGGTGGACAGCTGGTTGGTAGTCATACCAATATAAAAAGCTATACAGTGGTTGCAGTAGAGCATGCCTGCTTTCGCAGGTGGCCCAGCCCCTGATGGGGCAGGATAAATCTGTGACAGAACTCAAATCGGAAGTGCTGGGCGGGTGGATTGCGCAGGTCTTGCATCTGAGTCTTCCACATGGCTATGATACTTGTGGCAATGGAGTGGGACTGGAGTGGCATAGGGATGGACTGGGATGTTGTGGAGGTTGAGTGGGCAATCAAACACCACTTTAGGGGGTGTGGCAAGGATCTCAGCTATAATGTCCCTATTTCAGGACATGATGATAGCTAATCAAAGCCCTAGCAAAGGATGTGGTTCAGTTGCTCCAGTCCAGGATAGTACTAAGTGATGGGGAAGGCACTCCTTTGTGGCCAGTTCTTGGGGGAGTGGGAGGATTGGCGGTGTGAGGAGAAATGGCACAGAGGTCTGTTTGTGGACTAGGTCTGGGGGATAGTGCCTGTCTGTGAAAGCCCTGGTGAGAAATGCAGGAAGATCTGCAGTGGATAGGCAGTTGGTGCAGGGAGTGGCAACTGACCCTTAACACAGACAAATGTAATGTATTGCGAATACATAGAAAGAAGGATCCTTTACTGTATGATTATATGCTAGCGGAACAAACACTGGTAGCAGTTACTTCTGTAAAATATCTGGGAGTATGCGTGCGGAACGATTTGAAGTGGAATGATCATATAAAATTAATTGTTGGTAAGGCGGGTACCAGGTTGAGATTCATTGGGAGAGTCCTTAGAAAATGTAGTCCATCAACAAAGGAGATGGCTTACAAAACACTCGTTCGACCTATACTTGAGTATTGCTCATCAGTGTGGGATCCGTACCAGATCGGGTTGACGGAGGAGATAGAGAAGATCCAAAGAAGAGTGGCACGTTTCGTCACAGGGTTATTTGGTAACCGCGATAGCGTTACGGAGATGTTTAACAAACTCAAGTGGCAGACTCTGCAAGAGAGGCGCTCTGCATCGCGGTGTAGCTTGCTCGCCAGGTTTCGAGAGGGTGCGTTTCTGGATGAGGTATCGAATATATTGCTTCCCCCTACTTATACCTCCCGAGGAGATCACGAATGTAAAATTAAAGAGATTAGAGCGCGCACGGAGGCTTTCAGACAGTCATTCTTCCTGCGAACCATACGCGACTGGAACAGGAAAGGGAGGTAATGACAGTGGCACGTAAAGTGCCCTTCGCCACACACCGTTGGGTGGCTTGCGGAGTATAAATGTAGATGTAGATGTAGACCCTCAGCATTGTGAACAAGAGAGTTTTTTTAACGGCAGATATGCCATTCCCAGGTGGCTAGGCTGTATGGGAAGGATTTTTTGGTGTGAAAGGAATTACAGCTGTCAAAATGCAGGTACTGTCAGTGCTTGGTGGGTTTAATGTGGACAGAGGTGCAAATGGGGCCGTCAGAGAGGAGGAGGTCAACATCTGTCTTCATTTCTTCATAACCTCAACACCATCTCTGCCATCCACTTCACCTGGTCCTTCTCAACCCAGTGTGCCACCTTTCTAGATCCCATGGAAGACCCAGATGCACAATGGCTGCTTCACTACCTGAACCATCTGGATCCTCCCCTCCACCATCAGCTTTTCTTAACTGTGCAGATGGGAGTTATCCTTACAACACATTACCCACTCCCATAATTATTCCGGTCTCAACCTATGGGAACACACTGTCCCCACACCCTTCACCCAACAGTCTCCATCCCCCCATCCCCCGTCCTATCATCTCCTCCCCATTCTTGTCTACCAGCCTCTTTGTTTGCTGCCCTCTGCCAACACACCTGCCCATCTTTTCCTGCTTCTCTCCTTTTCACTCCTTTTTTCCCCACCTCCCTGTCCCACAACCACCTGATGCTGTAACTGTTGGCATTTTAGCCCCTACACACTCCCCCAGCCAGTGTTCGGCTGTCCTCCCAACCATACACTACCATCCCTTCCCCACCCCATCCAGATCACTGCTGTAATTCCATGTGATAGCTGCATTCTGGCCTGAGCTGCTGGAGTTGGCAGTCACGTATGCATGAGGTGTGCTTGCTTCTGTGTATAAACTGTGTGTGTTTCTATATTTCTCTATTGCTGGTGAAGACTGTGGCCGAAAGCTTTGTGTAAGTGTCTTTTAATTGTACCTATCTATAACTTAACGTGTCTTCTTTACAGTAAGTAACAATCTATCTTTTCCCATATTGTCGATGTTGCTGAGAGTTTCAGAGGGAGTATCAGGCAATGATTCACAGAAATAGTGGAAAGGAATACAACAGAAGATGAAGAGGTAGATTTAAGAGACGAGACAGTGAGGGCAGAAGATATTCAAATGGATAAAAAGACAAGGCTGAATAGAAAGCCTTGGATATCACTGAAGATACTGAGTTTACTTGATGATAGAAAATTAAAAATTCAGCAACTGAAGAAGGTAAAAGGGAATACAAAGTCTAAAAATGAGATTAACAGTAAGAGCACAATGGCTTAACACCAATCATTAGAGAACAAAAGTATGGATATATAAGTATATATAACTAGGGAAAGAAGAAACTGTCAATAGGAAAATTAAAGAGGCCTTTGGAGTAAAGAGAAGCAGCTTTTTGAATACCAAGAGTTCAGGTGGAAAATCAGTACTAAGCAGAGAAGAGAAAGCTGACAGGTGGAAGGAGTATATGTTGGGGGGGATACAAGGGAAATGAAATTAAAGGCAATATTATAGAAAGGGAAGAGAATGTAGATGCAGATGATATGAGAAATATAATTCTGAGAGAAGAATTTGACAGAGCATTGAAAGAGCTAAGTTGAAGTAAGGCCCCTGGAGCAGATGACATTGTCTGAACAACTGATATCTTTGGAAGAATAAGCAATTACAAAACAATTCCATCTGGAGTGCAAGATGTATGACACAGGTAAAATGCCCTCAGACTTCAAGAAGAATGTAACAACATAATTCCAGTTCCAAAAAAAGCAGTAGCTGACAAGTATGCATATTACCAAACTATTAGTTTAATAAGTCATGGTTGCAAAATACTAAGATGAGTTCTTTACAGAAGAATTGACAAACTGCTTGAAGTTGATCTCAGGGATGATAAATATGGGTTCCTGATAAATGTAGGAATAAGTGACACAATGCTGATTCTTCAACTTAGAAGATAAAGTAAAAAGAGACAAACCTACATTTATAGAATTTGTTGATTTAGAGAAAGCTTTTGACAATGTTTATAAGATTATACTCTTTCAAATTCAGAAGGTAGCAGGGACAAAATGAATGGAGCAAGATATTCATTACAACTTGTACAAAAAAATAATTGCAGTTAAAGAGTCAAAGGTTATAAAATGGAAGTGGTAATTGAGTAGGTAGTGAGACAGGGTTGTAACATATTCCCATTGTCATTCAATCTTTACATTGAGCAAGCAGTAAAGCAAACAAAAGTAAATTTGGGGAAGGAATTAAGAGTTCAGAGAGAAGAAATAAGAAGTTTGAGAGTTGATGATGATATTGTATTTCTGTGAGAGAATGCAAAGGACACTGTAGAGCAGGTGATCAGAACGGACAGTAACAATGGCAATGGAACAGAGTTGAATTAAATAAGATGATTCTGAAGGAATTAGGTTAGGAAATCAGAATATAATAGTAGTAGATGAGTTTTGCTATTTATGTACACTATGTGGTCAAAATTATCCAGACACCTGGCTGAAAATGAGTTACAAGTTCGTGGCGCCCTCCATCGATAATGCTGGAATTTTGTGGTGTTGGCCAACCCTTAGCTTTGATGACAGCTTATATTCTCACAGGCATAAATTCAATCAGGTGCTGGAAGGTTTCTTGGGGAATGGCAGCCCATTCTTCATGGAGTGCTGCACTGAGGAGAGGCATCGATGTTGGTCGGTGAGGCCTGGCACAAAGTCAGTATTCCAAAACATCCGAAAGGGTTTTTTATAGGATTTAGGTCAGGACTCTGTGCAAGCCAGCCCAGTACAGGGATGTTATTCTTGTGTAACCACTCCATCACAGGCCGTGCATTATGAACAGATGCTTGATCATGTTAAAATATGAAATTGCCATCCCTGATTTGCTCTTCAACAGTGGGAAGCAAGAAGGTGCTTAAAACATCAATGTAGGTCTGTAATGTGAAAAACATGAAAAACACAACCACACCATTTTACTGTTGGCACTACACATGCTGGTAGATGATGTTCACTGGGCATTCGTCATACTCACACCCTGCCATCAGATCGCCACATTGTGTACAATGATTCGTCACTCCACACAACATTTTTCCACTGTTCAATTGCCCAATATTTATGCTCCTTACACCAAGTGAGGTGTCATTAGGTATTTACCATTGTGATGTGTGGCTTATGAGCAGCTTGTCTGGCTATTACACATTAGGACCCTCTTCAACGGTCAGCAGTCCCTGTCAGTCAACTGACAAAGTTGACCTGTACAATTTTGTGCTGTACATGTCCCTTCACATCTCCACTTCACTATCACATTGGAAACAGTGGACAAAGGGATGTTTAGGAGTGTGGAAATCTTGTGTACAGACGTATGACACAAGTAACATCCAATCACCTGACCACATTCCAAGTCCGTGAGTTCTGCAGTGTGCCCTATTCTGCCCTCTCACGATGTCTAATGACTAGGAGGTTGCTGATATGGAGCACCTAGCAATAGGTGGCACCTGATATGAAAAACATATGTTTTTGGGGGTATCCAGATGCTTTTGATCATATAGTGTAGTAAACTAACTGATGATGGCCAAAATAGAGAGGATACAAAATTCTGACTGGCAATGGCAAGAAAAGTGTTTATGAAGAAAAGAAATTTGTTAACATTGAATATAGATTTAAGCATTAGGAAGTCTTGTCTGAAAGTATTTGACTGAAGTATAGCCTTGTACAGAAGAGAAACACGGAGATTAAACAGTTCAGACAGGAAGAGAATAGAAGCTTTCGAAATGTGGTGCTACAGATGAGTACTGATTAGATGGATAGACATGTAACCAACAATGAGGTACAGAATAAAATCTGAGGAGAAAAGCAAATTGTGACACAGCTTGACTAAAGGAAGAGACCGGTTGGTAGGACACATTCTGAGACATCAAGGGATTGCCAGTTTAGTATTGGTGGGAGTTGGGGGGAGGGGCAGTTATATTGTAGAGCAAGACCAAGAAATGAATACAGTTAGCAGGCTCAAAAGGACGTCAGTTGTAGTAGTTACCCTGAGATCAAGAGGGCTGTACAGGACAGAGTAGTGTGGAGAGCTGCTTCAGGCCAGTCTTCAAACTGAAGACCATGACAAAGACAATAACAACAATGACAACTACTACTACTACTACTTTTAAGGATGTACCCACATTCATGGTTGATCAGTGGTTCTCTGAAATGAATCTTGATGGATTCTTTGATGAGCGGAAGTTACATGCTGTGTCAGAACCTTAGTAAGGTTGTAACCCAGCCCCTGTAATTGTGACAGGCCATGATCCATGATTGTGTACTTGTTAGGCTGCTGCAGTGTGGTATGCCATTCATGTTCTCAGCAACAGTATGCACCATCTGACCTACATATATGCCTTGTCACATTGGTATGGTATCTGATAGACCAATAATTTCAATAGTCTGAGGTCTTCTTTGATATAACCCAGCAGTGACTGTGTTTTCACTGGTGGGCAGAAAAAATGTCTTTGTTCACTGATACTGGGCAATTTGTCCTATCTTTCCAGATAATGAGCCATAAAAAGGATAAAAAACAATGGCCGCATACTCCTGAGGTGTCTCTTCTGTTTCTGCCATCTGTACAGTGGATGTAGGATGTAGGGCTGTCCAAGTTTTCTACTTCTTGTAGTTGTTCTTCTGGAACACTGTCCTCAGATGGTCAAGTTCTTCATTGAAAATTTCATTGTAAAATAGGATGTGATCCCTATCTACCTATGTTGTGAGCATGTCACCCCTCTTTGCTGGGTGGTGGTAGCTATCTGCAAATGAGCATAGGTCTTCTTCCAGTACACGCTATGGGCCAACATGCTGTTTGCTCTTCTTTTTATCAGGACAGCCTGAAAGGGGATGTCCTGGTGTATGGAACTAAGACCTATGAGGAAGTCCTTCATCTTGGTTCTTCCATGTGGTCATATGACAAAAGTGTCACCTACATACACAAAAAAACAAGCAGGTTTCCAAAACTTTGATTCCAGGAATTCCTCCTTGAAATGTTGTAAACATACAGTGACAGAAAAAAATCACATCATCAAGGAGAAGTTGTGCGACATAAACGGAAGTTGGTACACATGTTTCTACATCTGAAAGATGATGTCTATTCAAATTTTGCACCAGATATGTTTGAGTGGAGCTATTAGCATCACTAAGAGGATGCAAATTGCAAATTAGGTTTTCTTTAACCCATTAGCTTATACAGCCGGCTCACAGTTGGTCACAGGCTTCAAGTATACTCTTACATTGCCAGTTGTGAGACAGGTTGAGCAGCTAGAGTTTCTTCTTCTCTGTTAATACATGGCATGACATGTCACATAACAATGGAAAGTTGAGAAATTCATCTATTTAGTGTTGTATGACACATTGGACTTCTTTCAATATTTTGAGAGGTATAAGCAATTGTTTTTCAGGTTTTGTTATGTTTATCTGCCAGACCCCCCCCCCCCCCCCTCCAGTCCCAGAAAGAAAACATCTCCAGAAATTGTACATTGTGCAAACAAATGTAAGAAATGTCTGGTGGCGTTGCACATGCCTGTAGTTTTTCAGGCATACCATGCCAACAAAAACTTCTAAAACAGTATTACATTCACTCCTCATCACTTCAATAACTAGTAAGGATAGATTTATAAAGAATTCTTATCAAAAGATTATATAATTCTGAGAAAAGTGTGTAAGACAACATGCTGATTTTTGGAAATTTAAATAGTAAGTAGAGGGTTGACTATGGGGAAAAACATTATTAAGTCGATGAGTTAAATACATGCTGTAACGACGGTAAGTGTTAGTTACCTCTGAGATTGGATGTGATGAATTGATGTTAGACACCATTGTCAACACCTCACTGGGTGTGAACAAGGTTGTGTAGTAGGGCTATGAGAAGCAGGATGTTCATTGTGCAATATTGCAGCAAGACTTGGTAAGATTGTAATGTACAGTCTCTTGAAGACCAGGCTCCTGAAGCCCGCATGGCACTACCCAGAGGGAAGACCATCATGTGCTGTGTATGGGTCTGGCACCAATCTGAGCAGTAGTTGGCACCACAGTGACACAACGAACTGTTATAAATCAGTTACTTCAAGGACATCTCCGAGCTAGAGGCCCTGTAATGTGCATTGCACTAACCACAAACCACCAACATTTGTGACTTCAGTGGTATCAAGCTAGAGCTCACTGAGAGCAAGGTGGAAGTCTGTTGTGCTCTCTGGTGAAAGCCGATTCTGCTTTGGTGCCAGTGATGGTCATGTGTTGGTTAGAAGGGGGATCAGTTGAGAGCCCGCAAGCAACCTGCCTGCATGCTAGACACACTGGTCATAAACCAGGAGTTATGGTCTATGGTGAGACTTCATATGAAAGCAGGAGCACTCTCATGGTTCTTCCACACACCTTGACTGCAAATTTGTATGTTAATCTTGTGATCTGACCTGTTGTGATGCCATTCATGAACAGCATTCCTGAGTAGTAACTGCACAAACAAAAATAGTTTGCGTAAAGGGAACTTATGTTAAAGTGACATATTCCATATCATTATGAATAGTCGTATTCATGATCTACGGAACAAATATTGATGTATGCATGTATGTATGTATGTATGTCTGATGTGGGTGAGACCCCCCCTGACTGACTGACCCAACAGCCATGCATGTATAATTCAATAATTAAGTGAGCACATCACTTTTCATGGCTTTGCCTTTTGTTTTGGTGTATTCATCCCATAGTTCTTCTATGCCAGTAGCTCCTCCTTTCATTCGCAGTTGGTGGCACCTGAAATGAAGCTTTAGGCTTTGAAATTGGTCATGCTTAAAACAATAAATTCTGACAATTGAAGCAGTTTTTTTATTCTGTTAAAATCCAAGAAAGTCTACTAACAAAGCTTCAA
This sequence comes from Schistocerca americana, assembly GCF_021461395.2. Classification (NCBI taxonomy): domain Eukaryota; kingdom Metazoa; phylum Arthropoda; class Insecta; order Orthoptera; family Acrididae; genus Schistocerca; species Schistocerca americana. The sequence continues at coordinate 467,151,376 of NC_060130.1, forward strand.
GAACCAACTCTTTGAATGATGACTCTAGGAACATACTACAACTCTCCACATACGGCTCCCATAGGGATCATGAAGATAAGATTAGACAATTACTCCATGCAGAGAGGAATTTAAACAATCTTTTTCCAGTACTCCATATGTTAATAGAACAGGAAAAAGCCCTAACAACTGGTACTGTGGGGCACACCCTTTGCCATAAACTTCGCAGTGGTTCACAGAGTATACACTATGTGATCAAAAGTATCCAGACGCCTGGCTGAAAATGACTTACAAGTTTGTTGCACCCTCCATTGGTAATGCTGGAATTCAATATGGTGTTGGCACACCCTTAGCCTTGATGACAGCTTCCACTCTTGCAGGCATACGTTCAATCAGATGCTTGAAGGTTTCTTGGAGAATGGCAGCCTATTCTTCACAGAGTGCTGCACTGAGGAGAGGTATCAATGCCAGTTGGTGAGGCCTGGCATGAAGTCGGTGTCCCAAAACATCCCAAAGGTGTTTTATAGGATTCGGGTCAGGACTCTGTGCAGGCCAGTCCATTACAGGGATGTTGTTGTCATGTAACCACTCTGCCACAGGCTGTGCATTATGAACAGGCGCTCGATTGTGTTGAAAGATGCAGTCACCATCATCGAATTGCTCTTTAACAGTGGGAAGCAAGAAGGTACTTAAAACATCAATGTAGGCCTGTGCTGTGATAGTGCCACACAAAACAACAATGGGTGCAAGCCCCCTCCATGAAAAACATACCCACACCATAACACCACTGCCTCTGAATTTTACTGTTGGCACTACACATGCTGACAGATGGTGTTCACCGGGCATTCGCCATACCCACACCCTGCCATTGGATTGCCACATTGTGTACTGTGATTTGTCACTACACAATGTTTTTACATTGTTCAATCATCCAATGTTTAGGGTCCTTACACGAAGTGAGGTGTCGTTTGGTATTTACTGGTGTGATGTGTGGCTCATGAGCAGCTGCTCAACCATGAAATCCAAGTTTTCTCACCTCCAGCCTAACTGTCATAGTACTTGCAGTGGATCCTGATGCAGTTTGGAATTCCTGTGTTATGGTCTGGATAGATGCCTATTACACATTACGACCCTCTTCAACTGTCAGCGGTCTGTCAGTCAACAGACGAGGTCGGCCTGTATCCTTTTGTGCTGTACGTGCCCCTTCATATTTCCACTTCACTATCACATCAGAAACAGTGGACCTAAGGATGTTTAGGAGCGTGGAAATCTCATGCTCAAACATATGACACAAGTGACACTCAATCACCTGACCGCGTTCAAAGTCCTTGAATTCCACAGAGTTCCCCATTCTGCTCTCTCACAATGTACCTGGCAGTAGGTGGCAGTGCAATGCACCTAATATGAAAAATATATGTTTGTGGTCAATGTGGATGTGTTCAGTAAACTACAGAAAGTTGCACCAGTGTCATATCTCAATGAGGAACTTGAAACTGGGCATGAGCATGTAGTGGAACTGCAGTTCAAGTTCAGAAGAACAGGTGACCAAGTCCTGGATATATATGTATGTAGTAGTTGTAACAGGACACCCTCCTCTAACATTATCTTTCGTTACAGAAAACCGGTACCATGTATACTATCGATTCTTGTATAATTGAACATTATACCTGCTGTTCAACTAAATGGATTTCATTGGATTTTGTATATGATGTATTATATTTCAGGCTAAAATTTATAAAAAGAAATTAATTTGTTACTACTCTGTACATACAGTTAAAGTTACTCTTATTTTAGAATTATTTCAAATTACAAAATATCTGGCATACTTAAAATTCATATTATTAATTACACAATCTAATGCTAATTATTAAATTTATTTCTGGATTCATTTATAAAGTAATGTTATATCTTGATGATGATTCCTGTGTTGTCAAGAAAGTATGTAAACTCATTTCGCTTTGTAAAGTCTTTGGAATACAGTTAGTACTGCAGAATGTAAGTAGTAGTGGGCATGCCTCTGATGGAAATGCATGTTTCTAATCTTGTCAACAACAATGTAATTTGCATTCTGAAGTGAAAATCATGAAGTTGATGTGACATAGAAGAATGGGATAAAATAAAAGAAAATCATAGCAACAGATAGTACTTCATCAGTTATTTAGCCATCTGGAACACTATAAGTCAAAATTTCAGCTGCATGGATGTACCCCTAGACTCAAGGACTGCACCAACAAGAGGAAATGAAGATAAGTAAAAAGTTTCTTTTTTCTAATGCCTCTGAAAGCTTTCAAAACTTGTGCAGAGACAGAGAATTTTAATAGTGGTGTGTACAAGGGTAAGATTACATAGTACAGTTCAGATCAGGAGGGACTCTCCTTGGTGTACAGTCTCTGTGAAAAACATCTACAGAAACAACAACTGCAAAATAGGTTTAATACAAATCATAATGAAACTGAGGATATATGACAAATGAAATACACTCCTGGAAATGGAAAAAAGAACACATTGACACCGGTGTGTCAGACCCACCATACTTGCTCCGGGCACTGCGAGAGGGCTGTACAAGCAATGATCACACGCACGGCACAGCGGAGACACCAGGAACCACGGTGTTGGCCGTCGAATGGCGCTAGCTGCGCAGCATTTGTGCACCGCCGCCGTCAGTGTCAGCCAGTTTGCCGTGGCATACGGAGCTCCATCGCAGTCTTTAACACTGGTAGCATGCCGCGACAGCGTGGACGTGAACCGTATGTGCAGTTGACGGACTTTGAGCGAGGGCGTATAGTGGGCATGCGGGAGGCCGGGTGGACGTACCGCCGAATTGCTCAACACGTGGGGCGTGAGGTCTCCACAGTACATCGATGTTGTCGCCAGTGGTCGGCGGAAGGTGCACGTGCCCGTCGACCTGGGACCGGACCGCAGCGACGCACGGATGCACGCCAAGACCGTAGGATCCTACGCAGTGCCGTAGGGGACCGCACCGCCACTTCCCAGCAAATTAGGGACACTGTTGCTCCTGGGGTATCGGCGAGGACCATTCGCAACCGTCTCCATGAAGCTGGGCTACGGTCCCGCACACCGTTAGGCCGTCTTCCGCTCACGCCCCAACATCGTGCAGCCCGCCTCCAGTGGTGTCGCGACAGGCGTGAATGGAGGGACGAATGGAGACGTGTCGTCTTCAGCGATGAGAGTCGCTTCTGCCTTGGTGCCAATGATGGTCATATGCGTGTTTGGCGCCGTGCAGGTGAGCGCCACAATCAGGACTGCATACGACCGAGGCACACAGGGCCAACACCCGGCATCATGGTGTGGGGAGCGATCTCCTACACTGGCCGTATACCACTGGTGATCGTCGAGGGGACACTGAATAGTGCACGGTACATCCAAACCGTCATCGAACCCATCGTTCTACCATTCCTAGACCGGCAAGGGAACTTGCTGTTCCAACAGGACAATGCACGTCCGCATGTATCCCGTGCCACCCAACGTGCTCTAGAAGGTGTAAGTCAACTACCCCGGCCAGCAAGATCTCCGGATCTGTCCCCCATTGAGCATGTTTGGGACTGGATGAAGCGTCGTCTCACGCGGTCTGCACGTCCAGCACGAACGCTGGTCCAACTGAGGCACCAGGTGGAAATGGCATGGCAAGCCGTTCCACAGGACTACATCCAGCATCTCTATGATCGTCTCCATGGGAGAATAGCAGCCTGCATTGCTGCGAAAGGTGGATATACACTGTACTAGTGCCGACATTGTGCATGCTCTGTTGCCTGTGTCTATGTGCCTGTGGTTCTGTCAGTGTGATCATGTGATGTATCTGACCCCAGGAATGTGTCAATAAAGTTTCCCCTTCCTGGGACAATGAATTCACGGTGTTCTTATTTCAATTTCCAGGAGTGTATGTATGGATGTCAATAGAGTAATGTTTGAAGCCTACAGTGACTATCTGAGACGTATCTTATTGAAAGCTCATGAAACCCAAATAAATTCTGGGCTTATGTGCAGGCTGTTAGCAGCAACAAAGTTAGTGTCTGCACACTTACAAAGCAAAAGCAGAACCACTGAACTCCATTTTCAAATTTACCTTCACAAAGGTAGAGCCAAGGGTACTGCCCCAGTATAAGTCTTGCACCAGTGAAGATGAGTGATAGGAATGCCAGTCAGATTCTGTAGAGACTGAGTCTGACCCCCTCTTAGTATAGGCCTACCACAGAGCCTTCAAAAAATAAACTATGCCCAGTGACTGCAATACGACACAGGTTACACCCATCTACAAGCAGGATATCAGATGTAATCCACAAAACTACTGTCCAATATCATTGACATCTATCAGTTGTAGAATATTGGAACATGTTCAGAGTTCGAATATATTGAGGTACCTTTAATAAGTTCAAACATATTGAGGTATCTTTAACAGAATGCCAATCAGCATGGATTCCAAGAACATCAGTAATGAGAGACCCAATGTTTCTCATACGACACCTTGAAAGTGACTGAATAAGGCAATTAGATAGATGCAGTATTTGTTCACTTTCAAAAAGTATTTGGCTCAGTACAACACAAATGTTTATTAACGAAAGTACCACCATGTGAGATATCAAACGAAAGGTGTGAGTGGACTGAGGATTTATTGATAGGGAGGATGTAGCATGTTACCTTGGATAGAAAGGCATCAGCAGATGTAGAAGTAACTTCAGCTGTATCGCAGGGTAGTGTTTTGGGAGTCTTGCTGTACAAGTAATGTAATTAATCAAGTGTATTAATAACCTGGTGTGGTATATTAATAGCGAATTAAGACATTTAGCTGATGATGTATTAGTCTATAATGATACTACACCTTAATACAATTGCACAAGTTTTAAATCAGATGTTGATGTGATTTAAAATCGGCGTAAAGATTGGCAGCTTGCTTTAAATGTTCAGAATTATGAAACTGTACACTTCACAAAACTCAGAAACATAGTATGGCAACAATAGCAATGATTCACAATTAGCATCTGTCAACTCATATAACTACCTGGATGTAGCAGTTTGCGGGAATACAGGATGGAATGATCAGTCCTCGGTAAGACATGTGGTAGACTTCGGTTCATTTATAAAGTACTGGGAAAACACACTTAGTCTATAAATGAAATGCTTACGGAACACCCGCCCAACACACCTAATAGGATTAACAGGGGATACTAAATGTAAACAAAGACGAGCAGCATGAATAGTCTCAGTGTCATTTGATTTATGTAAGAGCATCATGGAAATGTTGAAAAAACTGAACTGTTAGATGCCTGAAGATAGCTGTCAGCCATCCTACAAAACCCTACTTAGTTTCAAGAAGCAGTATTAAATGAGAAAACTACAAATATACTAAGCCCCATAGACATCACTCTATTACCAGTAAAGACAAGATCATACTAACAGCAGTATGCCTAGGTGCATTTAAGTAGTCATTCTTTGTACACTCCAGACATGAATGGTATGAGATGAAACCGTAATACATGATACAATGGGAAATAACATTTGCGATGAAAATCACAGTGCTATGCAGTGTATGAACGAAGATTTAGAGAACAACAGCTCTGTTAGACAATAGCACATTGGTGCTCGTTTAATTTTTTCTTCTTTTTGAACAATTTGATGAAGTCAAAGAGTGACTTAGGTATTCAAAACAATCATCTGAAACAAATGATGAACAATGAAGGAATCCATGTTATGCACATTACCTTTTAGTTCGAGTACAACAAATTTCAATGGCTGATAAACAAACACTCTGCTGCTCTCTTGGTATTCCAGCAACAGGACTGGGATATTCACTGCAGAGAAATGAGTTTCCAGCCCAGCTTTCTCCCAGTGAACAACACATGGATAAAACCATCTCCATGTCACCTGTAAAATAAACAGTCTATATCAATTTACTTGCTACAGTAGGTATTCCAATAAATTCCTCATACAAGATTTTTCAAAGTACCAAAATAAGAAAACGTGTAATGCTGGAATTATCAGGGCCATCCAGTCTGCTAATCCTCATCCAATGAAAGACAAGAAGGCACTGTAGAAGGGAAGAGGATTTTCACAAAATAATTGAACGACAGATGACATAACACTGGTAAAATGGGTTGACAACAAAACAGTTGTAGTAGATTTAAGTTTTTTGGTAAAGGAGAAACTGATGATGAACGCTGATACAAGGAAACATATAAATGATACTACTTGTCGAACCAAGACTGTAAAACTCTACAACCCTAGCATAGGTGGAGTTGATCTTTTTGACGTGTTGCTGTCATATTACAAAATTTTTATAAAATCCAAGAAATGGAGAGACAGAGTAATTTTCCATGCTGTTGATTCTGCTGTGGTACAGAGTTGACCGGAATACAGGACAAGTGCCAAAGTAATTGATCACAAAAATGAAGAAAATAATATGTATATCTCCTAAATATCAGGATGAATGTGACTGATGTTCTGGTGTTAAGTGGGAAGGATATCTCCAATAACGATAAGTATAATAATAATAACAATAAAGGGGGGAGAAGTGCGGCCATCTGCCACACCTTCAGATACTCCTCTTCAAAGGCAACGAGGAGAAACTAGGCCTCCTGTAAAGATTCAGTATGATGAAGCACAACACTCGCCTCTTCACGAAAATGGTGCAGTGCCTACTATGTGCAAATTTCCATAATGCAAGGGATGTCGTGGAGTAAAAATGTGAAAATTGTAATGTACATCTTTGTTTGTCAAAGGAAAAGAATGGTATTCATTCATTTCATTTAAACTGAAAGGAGACTATGAAGATAATTTCCTGCGACATACTTGTTAACTAAAAACATGGAGAATTTTATATCTATTGTGTCCATAAAACAATTCACATTTAAGTGCACTATGTAAAAATATTTTTGTCTACAATGATTTCAGTGTTGTTAAGAGTAGATATATTACGCAAAATGTAACTTTTACAAAGAAATCAAGGGACCACAATTAAAAAATCACGAAATTTCAAGCAGTACACACCATTCGTCAAAAAGTCAGATTTTAATAATAAAAAAATCAAATCAACACACAGGAAACGATCGTCATCTTTTCAGTCATTTCAACGTCTTTTGTGTTTTCCTCAAACATTATCATCACTTTTTGAGCATTTTTACCAATGATTTTGAACAGTCACATCCTTTGTTCAAAGCCTTTTTATAAATTTCAAAGAAAAACATCGTTAATTTTCAAGCATAAAATGTAGATATAAAAGTTTCAAATCATTTCCTCATATTTAGTTTAAAAATTTTGTCATGTTATTCATTATAATCTACTTGTTTGTTTTCCCTCCCTTTATATCTCGGTTTAATATTTTCATATTAAAAAGCTGAAAATCCATCTCCTTACTAGTTTTCGATATTTGTTTGGAAAAATAGTTTTAAACACGTTATTTTGTTATAACCAATTTTTTTCCATATTTAGTCTTCTAATAACGACATCCAGTAAAGTTGTACAAATCATCTATTTTTATGTAGTTAAGTTTCTTAAAGAATTTATTATTGTTTACATTAGAGCATAAGTGGGGACTCCATTCTTATAGAAAAAATATTTAATATATAAATCTAAATTTATTCATTATGGAAAAATAAAAAAAATATTTTCCCTGATAAAAATTTTTCTAATACATTAAGATAAACAATTGACAATTTTTCTAAGACATCGAATATGAGTAATGTATGGGATGAATTGAAATTTGATAAAAATATTTTTGGTGAGAGAAATAATGAACCACAAGAGAAACATACGATAGTAAAGTGTATGTATTATTCTTTATTATGATGTAATGTTCCTTTAGACATGCATGCATGGCCGAAGCAACATGCACTGCAGTGTTTACAACTGTTATGAAATACATTACATGCATTTGCAGTTGCGAATATGGCTTACCATCAGTTGTATACTGGAATGGTAAAAGTCAAAATTTGTGCCGGACCCAGACTCAACCCCAAATTTTCCGATTATTGCGAGCTGTGCCTTACCATTTGGCTATCTGAGCACGACCACAGCCTGACTCAAATCATATGTCATCAACCATGCAAGTCATGGACAGATAACCTAATGATAAGGCACTGCTCGCGATAAGCAGGAAATCTGGGTTCGAGTCCCAGTGCAGCACAAGTTTTCATAGTCGCTGTTCCATTATACAGCTGATGGTAAGCCAAATTTGCAACTCTGAATACATATCATGTACAAGAGAAACAATTCAGTGTAACAATCTCAAATATTATTTCAAATCATATTTAATTATAGAACATTTCAGAAATATAAAACATAATAATGTGGTTGATTATATTACAGATACTTACAGAAATTATGTAGATGAATTTGAAAATTATAGTTGTAACCAGGGGCGATTCTAGAAGTCGGTTGGGAGGGGGGGGGGGGGGGGGGAATGGGTTTGGGGAAATGGGATATGGCTTAACATAAGGAGAGTTTGGGTCCTAACCGACAAAATGGTAAAATTTGGTGTTGCTTAAAGTAGTTTTTGGTAAATATTTTGGAGTCCAAGGTAAAAAATGTGTATTAATTAATAATAAGACATCTATTTTAAGTTAAATGATTTTTATTGGTTTAGGTAGTAAGACATTTGCCACTCTTATTCTTTTGTTAAAATGTGTTTGGAAAACATTGTAACCTATACTGTACATAATTATAAAAAAAGATTGAATCTGTTGGAGTAGTACAATCACTGATTTCTGAAGTCATTTTATCCAGTGTAATATGATACTCCATGGAGGGGGGGCTATAGCCCCCATAGTCCCCCCCCCCCAATTCCACCTCCCCTGGTTGTAATGAAAATTTTACAATAATTTGGAAAAAAATTGAAAACTCAAATTCTCTCTTTTTTATGACTATAAAAATTCCAAATTATTAGTACAATTTACCAATAAACAAATTACCAACATATTACAACATATTAAAATATTACATATATGTTTACATATTATTTTTAAAAGTTTCACACTCATTATCCAAAATATTCGAAAATTAAAAATTCTCAGATAATATTCTATGTTAGACATCATACATTAAATTCTTTTTTGTGTGCATAATTATATACAAAAGTGTAACTCCAGTATTTTATCATTAATAGTAGCTCGTAATTTCATTGTCTTTTTTGTACTGTTGGAATATTTTTTCTGTATGTCATGTTTATGACATAAATAGGTTAAGTTGTAATAAAATTATGTGGATTAAGATCAGCATCTTCTTTTAATTGTGTAAAGCATTTAAAATCACAAAATGAACCATAATATTCTAAGTAATAATCTGGTGGCTCAACAATTCACATTTATTGCGGAAATATTTCATTTCTTTCATTTTTCAAATATAATGTGCATGATTTGACATGACCTATAATGGTGAATCAATCAACTGCTTATTTTTACGATTAATCTGAAACATAACAAAAATAAAATAACGCATATCAAAATCTTTTTTTTTTTTTTTTTTTTGGTCATCAGTCTACTGACTGGTTTGATGCGGCCCGCCACGAATTCCTTTCCTGTGCTAACCTTTTCATCTCAGAGTAGCACTTGCAACCTACGTCCTCAATTATTTGCTTGATGTATTCCAATCTCTGTCTTCCTCTACAGTTTTTGCCCTCTACAGCTTCCTCTAGTACCATGAAAGTCATTCCCTCATGTCTTAGCAGATGTTCTATCACCCTGTCCCTTCTCCTTATCAGTGTTTTCCACATATTCCTTTCCTCTCTGATTCTGCGTAGAACCTCCTCATTCCTTAACTTATCAGTCCACCTAATTTTCAACATTCGTCTATAGCACCACATCTCAAATGCTTCGATTCTATTCTGTTCCGGTTTTCCCACAGTCCATGTTTCACTACCATACAATGCCGTACTCCAGACTCTACTGAATCAAAATAATTTGTTATATTTATCACAAAGTTTTTATTACCACTTAATCCTGCTTTTTCTGTAGTCCCTAATTCATAAAAAGAAATCGTTATTTTTAGACTTTTCAATATAATTCTTTATTTTTCAAGTTTATAATTTGGCTCATATTTAACAACTGGCACATGAGTTCCATATTCTTCACTAAAATTTTATATCAGTTTGGTAACGTAGCTTTTATTTTAACTCCAACTTACTTAAAAACAGCTCAACGAAATTTAATGTCATTTGAACTCGAGTTTAAAGTAAAAATTATAGCTAAATCACCTTCCACATTACTTTTCTATAATCTTAAAAAAAGTCGTGAAAAGTCTCCAGTGGATATAATACTTCTGTTTTCTTCCTCATCATTTTACCATCATTAATTACATGTTCTTCTATACAAGTTAAATGTCACAAATGAAATAAATGCATGTCTTTTGCTAGATAAAATATGTTTCCTTCTTTACAGTTACAGAATCAATTAATTTTTATTAGTTTTCTATCATATGGAGGATAATCTGATCCATCAGCTGTAACAATTTTAAAATATATGTAGAATTGAGCAAGATTTGGATCATCAACATTTATGTTAATTTCTACAGCATCATTAGGAATATTTAGATTCTTTCTACTTCTCTCATTCACTGGAAAAGAATAAAACTGACAGCTATCAATCTTTTAGATTTATATAGAATAGATTTTATTAATTCATTTCTAAAATAACTGCTACTGTAAAGTAAATCTAATTATTACCTTCATCAGTAACATTTATTTCTAATTGCTCAGTTTTATCATGAATTGGAATAAATAACATAATTTGGTTCATAAATTATTGGTGCACCAAATTCAACATTAGGCTTCAATTAAGCAATAATATTAGTTTAACAATGAAAATAATGATTTTTACAAATATAAGTTAAATTCAAAGTAACATTAATTAATTCAAATTGTATATTTTTTGGAATATTATGAGCAGTAATTTAAATAAATTCAAGTGGTATAATTTGCGGAATATTATTACCAATAATTTTTTCACTACCCAGAATAGTTTGATTATTAAGGCCCAACATACTTTCAATATTATCTTTTATATCCATATACAATTTAACATTACTTTCAATATTAATTCTGTTTAAAATTTCAACTTAAGATTGTGTTTGAATAAATTTTTCTAAACTTTTAAACTATGAGACCAACAGGAATTTCAAGTTGTTTCTCCATCACAATACAGTATATTATTTTTTGATGAAATATCTAGAGTTAAAAATGTTAAATGAAGGCCAACTAGTGTAACTTTGCTAGAACTATGGCTTATCAGCAGAGTTAATTTTTGTTTGATTACTGATAAATTACCACTTAATTGAAATAAGTGAGTCATTCACTACTAATAAATTTTTAGTACTTAAATGAGCAAAGCAGACTGGGATCCAAAACTGAGAATTTTTAACCTAAGTCAATCTGACATGTTATGGTCGGTACAAATGGATCTGGAAAAACAACATTAATGAACAATAATTATTTCTTAGCTCCAAGATAGTTAAATTGGAATAAAATCAATCATTTATATGTTTATTCTACAAGTTTAGATCAATAAAAATATCAAGAAGTTAGGAAAATATGTAAAAATTTAAGAAGGATATCACTATTTTATTGAAATAATGATGAAATTATAATATAGGATGAATGTGAAAGTAATTCTGTTGTTTTATTTGATGGTTTTATTCTTGAAAAGCAGGACGTAGTTAGAGAATATTTTACTAGTAGCAGAGATAAAGGAATAGAATGGTTTTACTTAGATCAAAGATAACTAATCAATTAGTAAGAGATACTCTAAATTCTTAACATATCTAAAGATAAGATGATAGAAGTTTAAATTATATTTACCACAAGTTTGTTGATGGAGATTAAAAATTTGATGATTTCAAAGAAATATGTAGTAAATGTTCGAATGAGAATCGTTTTAGATTTATGACAAGAAAGTTTAATAATGGAAAAATCGAACTAAAAGTAAATATTTTCGAACCATATAAACAACTAATATGTTTTTATCTTAATTAAATGACCTAAAAATATAAACCAATCATTGTTATAAATTATTTATTCATTAAACATACTTTAAAAATAACATACACATACATAAACATTAAACATGGCATATAAACATAAATATTAAACAGAAACATAACCATCATAAACAAGAACAAGAACATTAAATAAATTGCTAACGTTTTGCATCCAAACTAATGTTGGGAAAATATGATCCAGAAGTTATTAAATGAGCTGAATCAAATAAAAGGAAAGATAAGGAATTAAAAGAAAATTTTAAAAATAGAAGAAAAGATCATGTATAGAATATGAGCAATTTTTAAAAAAAATCGACCTGTGATTCATGCAGCCAAACAAGTTAAACAAGGAATTGAAGGCTGTAGACGACAATGTTCTACGAATAAATGATGACTAACTTAAACCCTCAGCTGCTGACAGGTGTGGTTGATATACATTGATGTGGACAGCTGAAAATGTGTGCCCCGACCGGGACACACATTTTCAGCTGTCCACATCAATGTATATCAACAACACCTGTCAGCAGCTGAGGGTTTAAGTTAGTCATCATTTATTCCAGGGAAAAGCTGCATGGTCATCAAGAGTATTCTGTTCTTTTGAGAACAGTTACTGTCTTCATATATGATGTTCTAAGAGCTATCAAAGAAAATAAAGAAGTTGAGAAATAAATTGTTTCTGACACTTATCAATATTTAGAAAAATTTGAAGATGTACCACCAATTCATTACACATTAAGAGGATCAGAAATACAAGATACATTAAACAAATACGAAGACAAAAATGAAAATATTGACAAAAACATATGTAAGTGAAAGCATGTTGAAATATATTAACCATAGTGAAGACAACTTCGTTGATGTATGTAGTATTTTTGAGAAACATGCAGTTAAAAACTCCTGTCAATAAGATTGTCATAAAAAATTGATTAAAAATGTTAATGTCAAGGTAAAAGAAAGCAATGCCCTTATAATAAAAACTGCAAAGGGAATGCTGTAATCGTTGATACTCAGAACGAATATGTGTATAAGACTTTACAATTTTTTGAAGGGAATAATGTTTGAGATCTAGATAAGGATCCGACTTACATGATACAAAAAGAAATTAGACTTGCCATTAATGGCGCTATGTATTTGTTTAAACCACTTCATAAGAAACAGTTTATTAATATGAATCCACACGCCTCAAAATTGCATTCCCAGTTTGAAGCACATAAAATTTACCACCAATATGTCTAATCATACAGAGTATGAACAGTGCATATCGTAAGTTAGCAAGGTTTCTTCATGAAAAAAAAAAAATTGAAAAAGTCTCTTGCTTTTCGAAATAATTATTCTGTCCTCAACAGTCAAAATCTAGGCAGTAAAATCAAATCCGCAGTTTGTTCAAGATACTAAATTGTTTTCACTAGATATTACAAACCTATATACAAATGTACCTGTTCAGACACCTGTTGGCATCATTCAAAAAAATCTACGTACTTTTAAAAAAGATATTTCTGATCAGGAGATAACTGACCTAATTTGTTTGCTAAGAATAGTGGTAAAATACAACTATTTTGTTTTCAATGGCAAACTATACCATCACCCTGAGGGCCTAACAATGGGTAATCTACTGGCAGGCACCTTGGCCGATATTTTCATTAATTCGCTGGAAGAAAAATCCTACAATAGTTTTTCAGCTGCTGATCTGCGCATTTTGTCGTATTCTCGGTACGTAGAAGACATTTTGATCATATACAGCGGTTCCCTGGAATGAAATGAACAGCTGTTTGAAATTTTTAGTAGTCTTCATGAAAATAATCAGCTTCACTTGTGAATTAGAAAATAACGATGGTCAGCTTGATTACTTGGACATTTATACAGCTATTGGCAACGACAGACTTTCGTTCGGTATTCTTTGAAAAGCCACTAATACTAATCAGATTGTGCCCAGTAGTTCACTGCATCCTCAATCCTATAAAAGGGCATTTTTACATTCAGCTATTCATCATGCAGGTTCTATAAGTTTTTCACCTGACAAGCTTAATAAAGAGATGAATTTATTAAAAAAGCTATTGCAGTTAATAATGGCTATGATCCCTCGTTAATTGAAAAGATCTTCAAAGTCAAAACAGACGCTAAAGTGACTACGGTACTTTAGGCATCAGTGCTGTTTCTGACAATAACAAGTAGCTACAGAAAGTTCTTCTGTTCCATTTTTGGGCCCTATTTCCTATAAAATTCGTCGTCTTCTAGTTAAAAAATATGGATGGAAAGTTAACTTTCCCTCTGACAATAACGCAAAAAAATCTTATTCACAATCTCAAGACCACAGTTGCTCTTATACACAATTCAGGAGTTAATAAAATCACATGTGATACGTGTCCCGTTTATTATATAGTACAAACTGGAAGCTCTTTCAGTGAGAAGTACAAGGAATATTTATTGGGAAAAAGAGGCATTAATGCACATAATTCCATTTTTGAATATTATCTTTTAATTTCTGGTCGCAAACCGAAAAGTGTTGATGAAATTTCCATTATGCATAGGGAAAAGAAAGGTCGTAGGCTCGACGTACTCGAAGAGCTGGAGATTTTCAAGTATATTTCTAACAAGGGAACCTCCCCATCGCACCCCCCTCAGATTTAGTTATAAGTTGGCACAGTGGATAGGCCTTGAAAAACTGACCACAGATCAATCAAGAAAACAGGAAGAAGTTGTGTGGAACTATGAAAAAATAAGCAAAATATACAAACTGAGTAGTCCATGCTGAAGATAAGCAGCATCAATGAGAATGCAAACTTAGGAGCGCCGTGGTCCCGTGGTTAGCGTGAGCAGCTGTTGAACATGATGTCCTATGTTCGAGTCTGCCCTCGAGTGAAATATTTAATTTTTTATTTTGAGCACATGTTCAGATTTGCTTGGACATATGCAGGATTTGACGGTCCACACACGGAAAAATTTGAAAACGTTAAAAACATATGTTTTGACAGAGCACAGGGAAAACTATGCTACTGTGAAACTTGCATTCATTTGTTGTAGTTTATGTGACAAACTCTTATGTTTTCATAACTTTTTTGTGAGTGATTATCACATCCACAAGAAAACCTAAGTCAGGCAAGGTAGAAGAATCTTTTTACCCATTCGCCAAATGTACAAGTTAGGTGGGTCGACAACATATTCCTGAAATGTGACGCACATGCCGTCACCAGTGTCGTATAGAATATAACAGACGTGTTTTCCTGTGGAGGAATCGGTTGACCTATGACCTTGCGATCAAATGTTTTCGGCTCCCATTGGAGAGGCACGTCCTTTCGTCAACTAATAGCACCGTTTTGTGGTGCGGTCGCAAAACACAGACACTAAACTTATTACAGTGAACAGAGACGTCAATGAACGAACGGACAGAACAAAACTTTGTGAAAATAAACTTTTCACTCGAGGGAAGACTTGAACCAAGAACCTCTCGTTCCGCAGCAGCTCACGCTAACGACGGGACCACGGCACTCCTGAGCTCACACCATCCTTGATGTGACATATCTTCCGCATGGACTACTCAGTTTGTATATTTTGCTTATTTTTTTCATAGTTCCACACAACTTCTTCCTGTTTTCTCGATTGATCTGTGTTCAGTTTTTCAAGGCATATCCACTGTGCCAACTTATAACTAAATCTGAGGGGGGTGCGATGGGGAGGTTCCCTTGTAAGTGCGATGGCTTCATCCTCAATGAACGGTTACAATTACGTAACAAAAATCTATTCAGTGGCTTTAATCCGCTACTCGTGGAGTTTTGATTCCTTAATTTTTTTTACTATGTTTCCCTTCCTCTAGTTCCGAAACATCTTTTTCTTCGAATCTCATGGATGTACAGTACTAAAGTTGCCTTCATGTAGATATTTTCAGGATTGTGCAGCCGTTTGTATAAATATTCCTTAATATCCTGTGTTTTACGAAGTGGTAATTTCTGGACAGCCTAATAGATGGCTCTGTTACACATCATTTGCTCGACTTTTCTATATTTTCACCAGTACATTAAGCTCACTTCCTTTGTATTTTGTTTTTATAATTAAGCGTTGTGTAATTCAGTTATTTCTGTTATAATGTCTCAAATTGGCACATGTCACTTTCCGCGCCCGATAGGAGGCGCAATTTTTATTGCGTTCATGGCATCAATGTAAGCCATTGAACTGCTCAGTCTGATGTTGTTGCTATCAAGGCATACGTGCCAAAGGCTTGAACGTATTTCATTTTGATTCTTGAATGGAGCATATCTGCTAGAAACTTAGACCACTGCTTTCTCGCAATGTAATTTTACATAAGTAACCTTTGTATGCCACGACAGTTGTCATGTTGGTTAATAATTTTGTCAAACTTATTTTTCTATGTATTATTTTATAGGGTTTCTTAAAATTTTATTCTGATGAAGACATCCTTAGTGGTGTCAAAACCTAGGTCAATGTAACAGTTATTTGCAACCGGCTGGCTGTGTGATTCCCATACTGAAACTTATATATGGTGGCTAAGAGACAGGCATGTTTAAAACTGTAAACTATCTACAGCAGTTTAATGTTAGGATTTGAATCGTTGTTTGGAGACTGGTAGAACATTGGGCTTGCAGTTCTTCAGTATTTCACAAGGTAGCGAAGCGGTACATAGAATTACAAATAACATTCAAGAACAGTCAGTGCATAAAAATACACTTGGATTTGCCTGTGTCGTCCAAAACCCGCGTTGATCAACAAAAATATCGTCCAAACGACGGTGGTTGCATTTTGTACAAAATTACTCAAAATCCGTCATTATCAACCCAAATGACAAAATATAGGCCAATCTGGTCACCCAGGCGGTACTCAATTATGATAACCCGTTGGGATGCGGAACGATGTGGAGGGGTTTGTGGAGAGTTGAAAGAGTATGTGATGACAGCACATTCGATGCGTAGATCGTTCGTTTCTAAGATAATTTTTTTCAGCTTACAACTTGAATTCGACCGAGCCGACTGCACCTTCGTTCCTCCCCCCCCCCCCCCCCCCCCACACACACACCCCACCCCCCCATTCGTACAAAATCTATTTACGCTTTTGGAATACTATAATAACTGAAGCCACGAATTCTCTGCATAACTAAATCTTAAAATATGCTCGCATTAATGCACTAACAAATGACGAAACATTCACAATTACAATGAAAACATCAAACACGAGAATTCCGTCTTTTGTTGTGATGCATTTTGTTCTGTTTGAAAAGAATGTACAACAACCAGTTTTCGTAAATTCTCCACCAACTGGGGTAGCTCTGGGCCATGGCGCGCTGAGCTAGCAATGCCTGAATTGTGGGGAGAGGGGGTTCGAATCCATCCGCTGGAAATCTTGAAAATGGTTTTCTATGGTTTCCCACTTTTTACTTAGACAAATGCCAGGGTTTTTCCCTTACTATAGGCCACAGCCAATTTCTTCCGAATCCCTTTCATTCCTTGAAAGTTTCCATCCCGTTAAAGATGTAGTCTCTCTGCTTAAATGAAAAGAGCTTCATCGAATGCAGGTGGATCATCTCCTCAGAGACTCATGGTACTAAAACCCGTAGTTATACTGGAAGGTGGCTAGCGATCGTCATTTTGTAGTACGTATCTGTGCATACAGATGGCTCACCTGGGGAACGGTGCTATCATGTGTTCAAGCTTTACTGCAAGAACGACGTTCTAGTGTGAAATGTCTTATTCGTAATAACATGGAACAGTGAGTCCAACAGTCATAATGCTAATGCATTCATCAATAAACGTCACATAAGCGACAAAGTATGTTGTTCATCGTATAAGATTTTATTAGCATCGTAGACTGTATAACCTTATTGTCATGGATAAATACTAACTCATTTATGAGGTCGCATATATTAGAGGTCTACCTGAAATTAATGCGTGACCCCATGAGAAGATCCCAAAACTGTAACTCATGGTTCTTGTGTATTACATTTTCTTTTATGAATAAATTTGGTTACTATAGTTTCAGATTGACTGCTAAAATAATATTTTTTTTAAAAAGAACTACTCGATCACTTACGGCAATTGAGACTGAATTGAGAAACTTGGGATGCTATGACGTGCTGAAGAAATTCTGACTTGGTTTCAGGAATGTTGTAAGTTTAAATATAAGATTGTTGTACGAGAAAATAGCTATTTTCAAATGAGATTTGAACCCTTTTAACTTTGTAAGATATTGAACCCAACGTTATGATTCTTTCAATATGCGACAGAGAACATTATGTTAGAAGAGAGAGTTGCCTTTTGTTAGCAAAGAAGCAATACATGACATGATAATTTTAATGGAGTGAAGTTATACTGCCAAATAAAGAAATATTTAATTGCACATTTGGGTATTTCTTGTACAGGGTAAGAAACAATGCCGCACTTGGAGGTCGACATGTGAGTCCTCATTCCAACTGAAGACAAAAGTATATCTGGCAAAACCTAGTCCCACTAACAGGTTTAAAGTAAATGCGATTTGAAAAACGAGGTCCCGGCAACAGAGTGCGTGCAGCATGGCCAACAACACGTAGCATGAACTCAGCGTTGTGCCAGAGGTATCTTATTAGCTCACTGAGGCGACGCAATACCATAGGGAATGGATATACACACTCATCGATGTACGAGTCACGTTCGTCCCAAACCTTTTTTCCAGTGAAACTAAAAAATTGTATCCAATTCACACCGCCATATGCTGTATCTTGTATACATCTTCATGTTACTCTTACCTTTATTTAAACATTAAGACATAACATGAACGTCTTACAGACGTAAATGACCACTTTGCTTTGTCCATGGCACAAATAAAGCCTCTATAACATACACTGAGCTGACAAAAGTCATAGGATACCTTCTAATATCACGTCGGACCTCCTATTTCCTGGTGTAGTGCAGCACATCGACTTGGCATGGACTCAATACGTCGTTGGAAACCCCTACAGAAATACTGAGCCATGTCGCCTTTATAACCGTCCATAATTTCAAAAGCGTTGTTAATGTACGATTTTTTGCACGAACTGACACCTCAATTATGTCCCATAAATGTTTGATGGGTGGCCAAACCATTTGCTCGAATTGCCCAGAATGTTCTTCAAACCAATAGCGAACAATTGTGGCCCGGTGACATGGCGTACTGTCCTCCATAAAAATTCCACTGTTGTTTGGGAAGAATGTCTGCAAGTGGTCTCCAAGAAGCCGGACATGACCATTTCCAATCAATGATGGGTTCAGTTGCACCAAAGGACCCAGTCCATTCCATTTAAACACCGCCTGCACCATTATGGAGACACCACCAGCTCGCACAGTGTCTTGTTAACTTGGGTTCGGGGCTCTGTGGCGTCTGTGCGACACCCGAACCCTATCATCAGCTCTTACCAACTGAAGTCTGGACTCATCTGAGCGACTCACTGTCTTCCGTTCACCTAGTTTCCAACCAATGTGGTCACGAGCTCAAGAGAGGCGCTGCAGGAGAAGCTGTGCTTTTAGCAAAGGCACTCGCATAGGTTGTCTGCTGCGATAGCCCATTAATGCCAAATTACGCAGCACTGGCCTAAGAGATACATTCGACGTACGTTCCACATTGATTTCTGCGGTTACTTTACGCAGTGTTGCTTATCTATTAGCACTGACAACTCTACCCAAACGCCTCTGCTTTTGGTCGTTAAGTGAAGACCGTCGGCCACTGCGTTGTCTGTGGTGAGAGATAATGACTAAAACTTGGTATTCTCGGCACACTCTCTACACTGTGGATATCGGAATATTAAATTTCCTAACGATTTCCGAAACGGAATGTCTCTTGCGACTATCTCCAACTACCATTCCGCGGTCAAAGTCTGGAAATTCCCGTCATGCGGCCATAGTCACGTCGGAAACCTTTCCACATGAATCACCTGAGTACAAATGACAGCTAGATAAAGGCACTGCCCTTTTATACTTCGCGTACGCGGTACTACCGTCATCTGTGTATGTGCGTATCACTATCCCATGATTTTTGTCACCGAAGTGTTACAGTTGATATCATAATATCGTCTGTATGTAATGGGGTAACCCGCATCTCGTGGTCGTGCGGTAGCGTTCTCGCTTCCCACGCCCGGGTTCCCGGGTTCGATTCCCGGCGGGGTCAGGGATTTTCTCTGCCTCGTGATGGCTGGGTGTTGTGTGATGTCCTTAGGTTAGTTAGGTTTAAGTAGTTCTAAGTTCTAGGGAACTGATGACCATAGATGTTAAGTCCCATAGTGCTCAGAGCCATTTGAACCATTTTTGCAATGGGGTACAAAAAATTACAATAGGTAGGCTCCACTAGATCGCGCACTATGCTATGTACAATAATTCCATTCTCTCAGAACATTGAACCTCCACAACCAATCCATTTCCCTGGCAATGCTCCATTTAAATAGTTACGTGTGCGGTCCTGAGGCATCGACTGCACACCGGCCGCGAAACGGCATCAAGAAGGCACTGACTCGCGCCAATGGAAAGAGCGGGCAACGTCACACCCCAAGGAATGGCTCTGAGCACTATGGGACTCAACTGCTGTGGTCATAAGTCCCCTAGAACTTAGAACTACTTAAACCTAACTAACCTAAGGACAGCACACAACACCCAGCCATCACGAGGCAGAGAAAATCCCTGACCCCGCCGGGAATCGAACCCGGGAACCCGGGCGTGGGAAGCGAGAACGCTACCGCACGACCACGAGATGCGGGCTCACCCCAAGGAAGACAGAGCTCAGCATCATTACTGACAAGTGAGTAATAGGAAGGCGATACTTACCCTGCGTTCAGCGAGTAATAGGGACTAAAGTAACTGCATGTAGGAAACACAGGAAGCCACTTCATAACGAGAAGTTATGTTTCTTTCCTTTTTACACAAAGTTTTGCATTAATTTGGAAGCGTTACGTACAGATCATTTTGGATTCCTGCCGCCGGCCATCGCAACTTCTCTCCTCCTTTGTTTGTTTCCCTGCTGACTCCCACAGTAGTCGACACATATAACGCCGCAGATTACAGAACCAACGCTGCCTTCGCTCTTCGCCGCTCCGTCATAGTGCGTCACTAATACTTCTCCCTTTTCTTTCAGAGGAGCATTGCTACTAGTTGTGTTCTTTCTTGCAGACTAGCCGCAACGATACCGCTACTTGTATATTTGCATTACTTATAATTTGTTGCGGCGCTCGTCTCGTTAAAATGGCCTCTAGCCTGCCTCCTACACCACCTGCACCTACACCTCCGGCTGCTGCTGACTTCGATCTAATGCAGTTTATTCAGTTTCAGAACCACAAAATGTCGGAGTTGATCATGGCAGTCCAGCAGCTCATTAAAGCACAAGCTGCTACTTCATCAACTCCGTCACAACAGCCAGCCCCAACCATAGCACCGGCTCCGTGCATTCCATCATTCTGTGCTTTCAATGAACAACAAGAGGAATGGAACGAGTGGTACGCTCAGTTCGGCGCTCATTGTGCTACACATCAAGTGCAAGGTACTGTGAAACTTTCTGGTTTCTTGCCAACGGCCGCCACGTGTCGCTCGGAAGTTATTCCCGACTAGTAGGTCGGAGCTGCTAGTTTTTGAAGATTAAGTTTCCGTCCTCAATAAGTATTACTAGGATCAGACATCCCATTAGTGGGTCCCAGAATTTCAGGGTTTGACACGCAAGTGTTGTTGTCAATGTAGCTGTGGATAGTAATATAGTGACGCCATGATTAGTAACGCGATTAAGTACACTGTACTAGAGAGTAGCATTCATGAACAAATTCTCAAACATTCTGATCCTACTTTAAACAAGTGTTACAATTATTGAACATCAAGATCCATTAGATAGTGCTACAGAAAACTTTTGTATCGCTCTCATTTCCAGTGTAATGCAAAGTAACGAACAGGTACTGAACATCAAGATCCATTAGATAGTGCTACAGAAAACTTTTAGATCGCTCTCATTTGCAGTGAAGTGCAAAGTAACGAACAGGTACGCCTTGCAACCGGCCACCACGCATAAACAGTCCACCACACCGTGGACGGTGTAAAAAAGTATCAATGCGTGTGTCTACTGTGAAAACATGTCCCTGCTGCTTTTACACCCTTTCTTTCTCCTTTCATTTGCTTGTGTCTTTGTCCCGCCGTTTTCGCAGGGTCGGCCTAGTTGTGATCGGATTTGCCACAGTTAATTGAAAGGGTGGCTAGATGCCCTTCCTGCCACCACCCCGTACCCCCCGGGATGGAATCAGTGTACCCCAGCTGTCTGCGTATAGAGTAATCATGAAATAGTGCAAACGTGGTGCAAATGTTCAAATGGTTCAAATGGCTCTGAGCACTATGGGACTTAACTGCTGAGGTCATCAGTCCCCTAGAACTTAGAACTACTTAAACCTAACTAACCTAAGGACATCACACACATCCATGCCCGAGGCAGGATTCGAACCTGCGACCGTAGCAGTCGCGCGGTTCCGGACTGTAGCGGCTAGAACCGCTCGGCCGCTCTGGCCGGCGGTGCAAATGTCTGCGAGTCGTTCAACTGAGGTGGGGACGTGGGGACCAGCCTGGTATTCACCTAGTAGGATGCGGAAAACCGCCTAAAAACCACATCCAGGTTGGCCAGCACTCCGGCCCTCGCCGTCAATCCGCTGGGCGGATTGGATCCGGGGCCGGTGCACCTGAGTCCAGGAAGCAGCGCATTAGCGCTCTCGGCTAACCTGGCAGGACCCGCTGCCACAGACAAAGATATCTACTCTGTGCCGCTGCTTTCCCACACATAAAAGACAAAATTGCCCTTCGCGGAATGCGACTTGCTTTACCTGTGGAAAGCCAGGTCATGTACTGTTTGTGTGTTTGCAACAGAAAAATACCTCTACCCACGTTCCACATTTGACAAAATCTTGCTCGAAACTTAGTTCATATAACGGTCAGGACATTCGAGTGCTTGGTACATGTAGTTTGCCTGCCACCTTACGGTATCACACCAGAACACTGACATTTACAACTCTGCGTTCACGAGACTTTGAAAATATTTTTAGGTTAGGTTCATTCGATTTGTTTGGTATTCGTATTCAGGCCAATGCACTTTCTGCTTCCTGTTGGTCCTGATTCTGAATTCGATGCTACTGCCGCATCTTGTCAAATTGACGCGCACAACACTGAAGTTTTACAGACTTTTTCCACTGCGCTATAAGAAAATTGCACAAGCCACAGAAGCAGACATTGACTTGAACCTATTCTTGTGTTACATCCATACTGTTTGACCCCATTCCGTGTAAACTATTCAGAATTCTTTTTCGCGCCGATGTTATGCTCGTCGACATAACTTCTCCGTCCAGCACAGTATGATTACAGAATGACTCTGGACAATCGTGTTTGCCTGTTTCTCAAGTGTTGCAAAAAGATGTGTTGAAACTGCTCCACCGTGGACATTGGGGAATTGTCCGCACAAAACAGCTCGTCAACACTGCACTTGGCCAGGCATCGACGCCACATTGAACAGATGACATCACAGTGCGCACTTGCGCGGTTCCTCCCCAAACGTTCTCAGTTTGGCCCCAGTCCCATGGCAACGAGTAAATATTGACTTTGCTGGTCCCTTTCGGAACACTTGGCTTATTGTTGTGGACTCTTTTACCGAATATCCATTTCCGGTGCCCATGAACTCGACTACGTTGGGTAGTACCATTCAGGATTTGTCATCTATTTTTTGTTTGTAAGGTTCACCTGAACTGTTGGTTACAAATAACGGACCACAGTTTATGGCACAGCCGATGGTATCACTCACCTTACCAGTGCTCTGTTTCATTCTCGGCTGAATGGAGACGCTGAACGATCTATGTGTACGTTCAAGCAACAGATGAACAAACTGCATGCCTCCCACATACGGAAGCAAGCGCTGCTGCTCTTGCTCTCAACGTACCGCTCCCAGCCCTGTGACGGAGCTTCTGCTTGGTCGGCGCCACATAACACTGCTCCAGTTGCTACATCCACCACAGCACATGGTACATTCCAAGTCTGGAAGTATCGCTTTGTGCCTAATAATTCTATTCTTTGCCGGCCGCTGTGACCGAGCGGTGCCAGGCGCTTCAGTCCGGAACCGCGCTGCTGCTACGGTCACAGGTTCGAATCCTGCCTCGGGCATGGATGCGTGTGATATCCTCAGGTTAGTTAGTTTTAAGTAGTTCTAAGTCTAGGGGACTGATGACCTCAGATGTTAAATCCCATAGTGCTCAGAGCCATTTGAACCATTTCTATTCTTTTCAGAGTTTTTGGTCACACCAGGTGCTGGGAGAGAGGAACAATTCTTCGAAATTTGGGCGTCTTTTCGGAATTTTCTGACCGACGTTCCCCTCGGAGCGCAGAACAGATGGGGAGCGGACTGGGGTTCGGTGTCTCCGTTCGCCTCCCGGCTCCTCACGCTACCCTCCTTCCTGTCTCCCCTGCCCCGTTGTCGTAAGATGACCCCCATACACGACAACAGTGGGGCATTTTTTATTTGAGGGGGGGCAGGGGGAGGAGGGAGGAGTGTGCAGTCCTAAAACATCTACTGCATACCGACTAATGCAGCGCCGCGAAACGCATCAAGAACGCGCTGACCCGTCCGCCAATGGAAACAGCGGGCAGGGCCACACCCCCAGGAAGACAGGGTTCAGCGCTCCCTTTCAACGCTGATTTAACCAGCTGCCCATCGTTGGTCGGCCCCATTTTGGATGCAGACCTCGAGAACATCAGTACAGAGTAACGGGAAGACAATACTTACCCTGCGCCCAGCGTTCTGCGAGTAGTGATTGTGGGTAAAGTAATTCCATGTAGGAGGCATAGGAAGCCACTTCATAACGAGGAGTTATGTTTCTTTCCTTTTTAGAACTAGAGTGCCCCATTAATTTGAAAGTATTATGTACAGATCATTTAGGATTCCTGCCACCGGCCATCGTTACTTCTCTCCTTCCTTCTTTGTGTCAGTGCTGACTCCCACAGTAGCTGATACAGCATTACGCACATTCAATTCAAACTATGGCGGTGCACCATCATGCTGAAACCATAGTCGTCACCAAACGCCAAGCGCAACCTTTGCTAATGCGTCAGGCAAAACACTGCAAAGAAACATACGATACAGTGGCGCATTCTACTTGTCCAGCATTAGGTAAGAACCTAACAGCACTCCCGCGATTCCAGCAAATAGGTTTATATCAAAGCGTACCTGAAAGTCGGGTTCATCGGTGACCTGTGGGTTGTGTTCAGACTAATAATGGCTGTTGTGGAAGTTGAAAATACCTTCACGAATGAAACTCGATTCGTCAGTCCATATCACATTATTTACAAAATGATCGTTGTCTTCCACTTGGTGCAAAAGCTGTTCACAAAACTGTACTTTTCGGATATGGTCTTCTTGCCGCTGGTGTTGAATTAACGTGTAAGGTTGTGGATGCAGTTCATCGTGCAACACTTCAACAACCAGTCTTTGAGATATCTGGAACAGCCCTACAATATCACAGGTACTTCGACGGGGTGATTGGTGAACGGTTGCAAGAATCGTGTCCTCTGAGGAGCACGTCTAGTCCTTGGACGAGCTCAGTCCATTACATGCGGACGAAGATTAACGGTTTCCTGAATGTGTTACTCCACGCGACGAAAAACATTCTTATTAGGATGGCTCCTTTGAAGCTACTGTGCAGCATACGCACGAGGGGCAGCAGCTTGTTATTGGGTGCATCCAGCACCAAAACCATATCAACGTATTCATCAACTGTGTACTTCATGGGGGAGCCGCCCTACATGAACCTGCCAGGACCAGTTACGGCTGTGCACTGCTTATAAACGACGAGAACTAGGAAACGGACGTCTCAAAAATAGAAAAAAAGGAACCGAACGAGAATTCGAACCCTAGTTCCATGGTGGATGTGGATTTGATGTTCAAGCAGTGTACTCAGTGAGCTACGACAACTGGCAAGCTAGTGCAGGCTGGTACATGTACCTCTATACATTCTGATGTGCTGGACAGTAAGACAGTGGTGCCAGTTCGTCGTTTTGTATATTTTTCAAAATGTATCCGCTCTCATTTTGCTAGATACACATTTGTCTTGAATCTGAATGTGGAACTGCATGCCTACATACGAGTGCCGACTTTTCTCTTCAACATATACATGTGGTTTCTCACCTAACTTCTAATTTTAGGAATCTTAACAAGAAAAGATGTCATGATCACGTAATCAACATATAAACTCGTATTATGTCCTAGCAAACAAAGCTGTAAAATGTAATTAAGACTAGATATACGGGAATTTGAATAGGTAATAATCTAAGTCTGCTCGACACAGCATTTTGGTAGAAATAGAATGTGTCACGTTTACATGACCAGGGGTTCTGTAACCTGACGTCACGCTCAACGCATTCTGTGATTGGCGCTGCTGACCTGCAGGTGCAGCACGCATCAGCGGTAGCGGCAGTGGTTCGAATGTGCAAACTGCGATACAGAGCCTGCTATGAAACGGCACCGAGGGCATTTCCATGGCAACCTTGCCGCTACCACACCATTTGCCGCGCCGTAGACCCTAATGGGAACCGGGACTAAGGCGGCATTCACGTTGCATGCCAGAATGGGTTGGGATGGGATGTACTGGTCCACGCGACGTCTAGGCGGCACAATCCACCGTCTTAGAGTATACACACTGTTCTCCGATTTTCATGCTGTAAAAACTCTTGACCTTATATCAGACTACACCACATCGTTTTATGAACTTACTTTTTTCTTCAAAACTTTACTTTCCTCGAGAGGAAAAACACCTACTTTTGGTTTCGCATGTTTTTTTAGTTCTGTAATGTTTCTCAATCGATTTCAAGAAAGTATGCGGTTAAAAAGTCTGATTTTTGTATACGTGATATTGTAGCATCTTATCTTCTCAATAAAACATTTACCTTTTCGCAATATGTAACAGTCAGTGTGAAATGACAGCATACTTGTCAAACATGTGCACTTGATTTACAAATCTTCTTGTGAAAAAGTTTGATAGCGGGTAATTTACTGTTAGATACGTTTTAGACCAAATATCATTGCGAGAAAAATACAGATAATACTACAAAAAAGTTTTTGAAATGGTAGTGGTATCTTTCTCCGTTCACAAGTAAATATGAGTTATTGAATGGCGTCATTGCCACGATCATAAGCCTATGAGTTCGTGCGTAGTTACCGTAGTGTCAAACTTTGCAGGACAGAAAAAACGAGTTACTAGCGGTCACTGCAGGTCTAGTGTCGGTCTCTCGCGTTCTTTTTATGATCCTTGTCCAGAAAACTCCAACTATATACGATTTTTTCCCTCGGTGATTACAGTAAGCCACACTGAACATTATAAAAGGCAAGCAATTGTTTATTGTCAATATCCAGCAATTAGTAGAATGTACATTTAGTATTTGGAACTATAAGATAAGAAGAAATTAATCTGAAACTTTGCTGTGGATGGATTGTATCAAAAGCTTGCGATATTGTACATAATTGCTTTGTAGTGGGAGATG
Organism: Schistocerca americana; assembly: GCF_021461395.2. Taxonomy (NCBI): domain Eukaryota; kingdom Metazoa; phylum Arthropoda; class Insecta; order Orthoptera; family Acrididae; genus Schistocerca; species Schistocerca americana. The sequence continues at coordinate 467,178,819 of NC_060130.1, forward strand.
AAAAACGACAGAGGCCCAAAAATAGAATGACAATTATAGATGTTTCCAACTATAGGGTGAATAATGCACAACAAGAAGTTCCGTTTTGAAATTTTCACATTTGTATTTCTGTGAGAGCAGTGTACTACAAGTTGTAAATAATTACATCTCATTTATATCCCTAAAGAGCACTGACTTAAATTTTTCTATTTTAACAGGAAGTGGGAGTTAGGATTTCATGTCTGTCGATATCTAAGTAATTGGAGAGGGTTAACAAAAAGAATAATGGGTAGGTTCAGCGTACCTTCAAGCACAGTAGGGTCATCACACATTGCTGCCGATCGACGATCGATGATGTTGTGCGTCTCGTCGATCTTTTTTTTTTTATTATTATTGCCTTTATTGCCCTTGACGCGCCAAGCTGCACTGGTAAGTGGTAAGGGAATCCCCACTCCTCGACAACAGCTGACGTCGTAAATGACATAGGTGCAACCATCAGTTTTTTACCGCCATCCAATCTATGCTTAGTCTAGAACAATGATTTTATTCTTGGTATTGTTTTGACAGTTTAGTGAGTCGTCGAGCTTTTATGCAAAGAAGAAATAAGAGGTTATGGACTCATCCAATGCACAGCGACAGAAATTTAGCAGCGTTTTTTACTTTACATAAGGAAGAAAACACTTCCTTGAAAAATTTTGTTCATATTTCAGGCTAAATCATATTTCAGTATGTGCTGCAAAACATTCAAGACCGGAGGCACAACAGAGAAGTAATTAGCGTCATCATCTTCATTAATATCTTTGTGTCCCTTCACCAAAAGTATTTTGTTCATTTCGAGTTGCAAAAATTCAGTGTTTTTGCCACTAGTGTTTTCTTTTCTCCTAATGATGCAGTAGTCGGCAGTGGCGATGGTTCATTGACTAGAACCAATGACGACATCTCTGACTGATCTTTGTCTTGTGACACCGGTTCATAGGAGAAAATTCTTGAAGTAATGCCATTTGGCTCACTGGTTCTCTTTCCATTGACAAGGAACTGTGCATAGTTCTTTGAATTAACATAGCTTTTGAGAAACCAAGGCTAAATGAACCTACTTTTCGATCGAACACCTGCCCTGATTTTTCCAAATTTTTCATGTTTTTCTCTGTTACTGTGTTTAAGTTGTTTCTATTTTAATGCCACCGTTTTGATATGACTAATAATAAAATGGTGTAAAAACGTGGCTCTTTAGTTCTCTATTGTTACAGATGTATGAAAATAGATGGAATATGTAGATGTAGATGGACCAGGTAACCTTGCATGTAGATTGACAATACTTGTAATTTATCCTCACTGATTGTGAAACGTGAAAGAACTATTTCTTTGACGAAAAGAAAAGAAAAGAAAGTTTGTGCAGTGATACTTCCGATAAAGGCATACAGGAAGCGTCTGATATACACTCCTGGAAAATTGAAAAAAGAACACATTGACACCGGTGTGTCAGACCCACCATACTTGCTCCGGACACTGCGAGAGGGCTGTGCAAGCAATCATCACACGCACGGCACAGCGGACACACCAGGAACCGCGGTGTTGGCCGTCGAATTGCGCTAGCTGCGCAGCATTTGTGCACCGCCGCCGTCAGTGTCAGCCAGTTTGCCGTGGCATACGGAGCTCCATCGCAGTCTTTAACACTGGTAGCATGCCGCGACAGCGTGGACGTGAACCGTATGTGCAGTTGACGGACTCTGAGCGAGGGCGTATAGTGGGCATGCGGGAGGCCGGGTGGACGTACCGCCGAATTGCTCAACACGTGGGGCGTGAGGTCTCCACAGTACATCGATGTTGTCGCCAGTGGTCGGCGGAAGGTGCACGTGCCCGTCGACCTGGGACCGGACCGCAGCGACGCACGGATGCACGCCAAGAACGTAGGATCCTACGCAGTGCCGTAGAGGACCGCACCGCCACTTCCCAGCAAATTAGGGACACTGTTGCTCCTGGGGTATCGGCGAGGACCATTCGCAACGGTCTCCATGAAGCTGGGCTACGGTCCCGCACACCGTTAGGCCGTCTTCCGCTCACGCCCCAACATCGTGCAGCCCGCCTCCAGTGGTGTCGCGACAGGCGTGAATGGAGGGACGAATGGAGACGTGTCGTCTTCAGCGATGAGAGTCGCTTCTGCCTTGGTGCCAATGATGGTCGTATGCGTGTTTGGCGCCGTGCAGGTGAGCGCCACAATCAGGACTGCATACGACCGAGGCACACAGGGCCAACACCCGGCATCATGGTGTGGGGAGCGATCTCCTACACTGGCCGTACACCACTGGTGATCGTCGAGGGGACACTGAATAGTGCACGGTACATCCAAACCGTCATCGAACCCATCGTTCTACCATTCCTAGACCGGCAAGGGAACTTGCTGTTCCAACAGGACAATGCACGTCCGCATGTATCCCGTGCCACCCAACGTGCTCTAGAAGGTGTAAGTCAACTACCCTGGCCAGCAAGATCTCCGGATCTGTCCCCCATTGGCGCATGTTTGGGACTGGATGAAGCGTCGTCTCACGCGGTCTGCACGTCCAGCACGAACGCTGGTCCAACTGAGGCGCCAGGTGGAAATGGCATGGCAAGCCGTTCCACAGGACTACATCCAGCATCTCTACGATCGTCTCCATGGGAGAATAGCAGCCTGCATTGCTGCGAAAGATGGATATACACTGTACTAGTGCCGACATTGTGCATGCTCTGTTGCCTGTGTCTATGTGCCTGTGGTTCTGTCAGTGTGATCATGTGATGTATCTGACCCCAGGAATGTGTCAATAAAGTTTCCCCTTCCTGGGACAATGAATTCACGGTGTTCTTATTTCAATTTCCAGGAGTGTATATACTGCACAAGCTGAAGCAGAGCTTAGCAGCTTGTGCCGTCAGTCGCCTCGCGCCGGAAATAATAAACATTGTGGATGACCATGATCAACTGTCCGTGGTTTCCTTGGGAGAGGTGAGTGGGGTTTGAACATGGATACATCTAGACAATGTGTGTAACCTGACACTGAAGTCTTGCTGACCTTGGGAGATAAGATCGTTATCTTGCCTTGAAAGGGCACAGATGCAAGCTGGAGCAGAACCAATTATTTCTGGTATTACTGTTTTATGAACGACTGGAAGTTAATTATGACAGTAGAGAGATATTAGAGAGATGATAAGTCATACTATTAAACGACATGTAGCTGTGGTTTCGGTGCGGTGTAATTCGATGGCGTGTAAGTTGAGAAGAATTCCCTGGAGGAATATGGTGTTGGCGTTTAGTTCAAATTTCAAAGCTGATTTGAGAGAACAACAGTCAAGAATTGCTCTGTTGACCGTTGGTGCCAACGATTAACAGGAAAATAAAAAACCTTTCAACAAAATCTCTGGAGGTGAGGCTGTATTATGCTAGGAAGTATATCGGAAATTACTAGGAATAGTCAGTTAAGTATCATACAATGTAGGCTTTCTCGTCCAGTCCTTACTTCAGTTAACGAATCTGGCATGGGACCTGATGTAACATACCAACAATGTCAATCTCAGCTGTGTACCAGTGGCTCCTTTGTTTTATAGCCTTTTTTGTTTTCAGCAGAGTAGAGAGCGATCTGGACTATTCCAAGTTACTTATGTGAGGCTCACTACAGTGGTCGAAGTAATCGCCAGTGAGATAGTAGCTAAAGTGAACTACTTTTTATCTTTATCTCGCTGTTAATAGCAGCGCAGTCGCCCTTTTTCTAGCGACAGTGGTGGCGGAATGTAAGGACTCAGATCGGGGCTTGCTGTGCTTCCTATCAGTGTTCATTCGTCATATTTTAGTACGTGCAGAGGACAAATACTATACGGTTTGAAGGACATTGCACGCCGTGCATCGTTGATACCGGGATTTAATGATATAGCAAAGTTTTATCTAAACAGTGTTATCAGAAATTGCTTGAGCAATGCTTGCTGCTACAGCTGTGCGTTGTTACGTTTGAAGTTGGGGTACTAGCACGCCTAGATAATAACATAAAAGTTTTGGAAGAGCTTTAATATCAACTGTTTAGCGCAAATGCAAGCAGTTGAAAACATGGGGGTCCGCAGAATTTTATTGAAGAGGGTAGAAGTTTATAAAACTGCTACTGTTGATATGGTGATTCTGAAGACGTGTCATGTCCCAAAAACTAAATATTACAGGAGCTGCACAAAACGTATTCTACACAAAGAGAGGATATTGTCACGGCCCGTATTAGCCTTTATACCCTTTTATTCTCTGTTTTACGTCAAATGAGTTGTGATTATTATCCAGTCTGTCTATGCTGTTAGAACTATGCTATTATTTTTATCTAATTTTGTGGTTTTATTTTATTCGTACACTCATCTAACAATATTTTTATAATCATTTACATTAGCTAGCAAAACACGTGCAATGACGGAAGAAAATCCCAACACCAATAAGGAGTTGCGCGAGATAAACGAAAATTGTTTGACATGTTTCTACGTCTGAGAGATGATGTCTATTCAAATTTCGCGCCAGTCGCATAAGAGTGGCGCTAGTAGGGCCACTCTGAGGATGCAAATCAGGTTTGCTTTAAATACGCACTGTAACGGTTGTGAGCGTTAGTTACGTTTGAGACTGGACGCAGTCAGTTGATGTTAGTCAAGAATGCCTTTGATACGACGAAGAGGCCAATTAACAGCTCACAGAGTTTGAACGGGATCGTATAACAGAGCTGCGAGAAGCTGGATGTTCGTTCCGCGATACTGCGGAAAGATTTGGCAGGAATGTAGCCACTGTACATGACCGCTGGCAACAGTGGTCATGAGAATGTACGGTCGCAAGATGACAACGAACGGCTATGCGACATTACCGAGAGGGGAGACCATCGTGTTCGGCGTACGGCTCTGGTGCATCGTACTGCGTCTGCAGTAGCAATCTGAGCAGCAGTTCGCATCTCAGTCACACGACGAATTGTTACAGATCGGTTAGTTCAACGACAGCTCTGAGCCAGATGCCCTGTAGCGTACATACCACTGACTCCAACCAACCGCCATTTGCGACTTCGGGGGTGTCATGCGGGAGCTCTCTGGAGAACAGGGTGGAGGTATATCTGTTGCGATTTCTGACGAAAGCTGGTTCTCCCTCGGTGCAAGCGAGGGCCGTGCGTTGGTTAGGAGTGGGCCAAGTGAGGGCCTGCAAGCAACCTGTCTCTGGCCTAGACGCATTGGATCTACCACATGGAGTTACGGTCTAGGGTGTGTTCTCGAATGACAGCAGCAGCACTCTCGTGGTTATCTCACGCATTCTGACTGCAAATCTGTACGTCAGTCAGGTGATTTGAATGGTTGTGCAGCCATTCACGAACAGCATTCCAGGGTCTTTTCTCCAACAGGATAACGCTCACCCACATACCGTTGTCGCGAGCGAACATGTTATACAGAGTGTCGACATGTTGCCTTGGCCTGCTCGATTGCCAGATCTGTCTCCAATCGAGTGCGTATGGGACATCATCGGGCGACAACTCTAGCGTCAGCCACAAACAGCGTTAACCGTCACTGAATTGATCGGCCAAGAGCAACAGGCATGGAACTCCATCTCACAAACTAACATCCGGCACCTGTACAGCACAATGCATGCATGCAAGTTTGCATCCTTGCATGCAACATTCTGGCGGTTACGCCGGTTATTAATGTACTATCATTTCACATTTGCAATAGCTTATCTTACGCTTGCATTAACCTTTGCTCTTACAATGTTAATCACTTAAATATGTTACCTAGACAAATGTATTCCTGAAACATCAGTAAACTACGTTAATTATTTCTTGGTGATCGGATTGTTTTCCGTCAGTGTGCAATCTATTGTCACTTTATCACAGAATCTAACAAGCTAACTAATGAAAAAACCTAGAGTGTATCTAAAGCGTGATCTATTCAACACTCGTAAATCATTAGTAAGGCAATTGAAATCAGAAGATACACTGAAAAATGGCCGTTTAATTTTTATATCCCTTCCTACACTTCCTTCCTACTTAGTAACATCAACAGGTGTGTGGCAGTGCAGAACACACAGGCTGAGACAGAAGCCAGCATTTACGGCCAGACAATCCACCTGAATCTTTTATATTTTTAAAAAAGCTATAGAAACTCTGTATTGAAAAGTTAAAGCTGTTTTCAATGACAATGTTGTCTTCTACTGACTGAACCTCGAGAAAGAAGAAACACTCCATTTACTACCAGTTTTGATTGCATACCTATTGGAGCAGATTCCTTACACTTTACTGAATTTAGTTACAATGTGGAACAATGCATTGCTGAAGGCTCCTACTGTTTTATGCAGTCAAAAATAAAAACACAATGCACACTTAATTTCGCAGCTGCAAGCAAAACTGATAATTGTGTACTTCTCTGTACTGTTAATGAAACAAATGCTTGATAAAATTTGTTAATACACAATGGGATAAAAATTACAACTTGGATAACAGGGTAGTTTGCAGTCAATTGACCATGTTGAACTTGGTTCGTGTTATATTATCAAATTTTTGAAAAACGTCAACCCTCCCCCTGTTACAAAAGTAAGTTGAAACAAATACCAGCTCTTGCCTCTTTTAGGTGATGTTGGTGAGATTTACGTTCAAACATGCTGCATCGTATTGACAGCTCATGAACCATTTCCACGTTCTTCTTTCCCTCGTACTATTTTACGTGCAATTGCTATCTCAACAGCAGTACTTATTAGAGGGCAATGATCAGAAGCCGATAATCATTATCTTGAGCAGAACGCAGCCTCATTTAGTCTGTTTTAAGCTTTAATCTTGCCTCACACGTAGCACAGAACAGCTCTGTCTTTCCAGGGGTACACACCACTAAGAACTGTTACGTACTGAGCGCATATATGCAGCGCGCCACTGCCTCGCGGGGGTGGGGTTCCCCAACTTGTGGCCGGATACATCCGAACATTTGCAAATTATCGGCTAATCAGGGCGAGATTACACTCTTTGGCAATTAGTATTTCTCTGGCGTAATTACTACACATTTCTAATGAAGCAATTTTAAGTACGAAAACAATATAATTACTACAGTCATATAGAGTCGATAAATACAGTAAACGGTATTAGACATATGAAAAAAAGTTCGACAAAAAAATATAAAGCTGTGGTAGATGTGCGTAACGTGTCAGAGTAATTACGTTGGTTTAAGTGTTAACTCGACATTTTTTTGAAGGTCGATCCCTTAGGTGGCTAAGAGCTAAGCAGATTTCATTACCTTTTGTAGTTACAGTTTCCTACTGCCTTAATTAAGATGACGTATTATATGACATATAAAGCATACTACCTCGTCTTTAACACAAAGAAGACGTCCAGAAAACCAATCGAAAACTAAAGTAAAACTTCCAAAATTATCACCAGAAGTTCTGTGAGGGCACAATACTAAATTATACGACGTGAAGATGGTCTCGTAGCCCGATAAAGGTCCGGCCAAAACAAAAATAAAGCAAGCAGCTTCGTGTATGTATCTATAAATAATGTCATTCGTGTATTTCATTAGGGTGCAGAGTACACTGTATTAATAATAGATTGCAGATGCCACTTTTTGAGTTAATTATTCAAAGTATCTTAGAATTCACGACATAAGGCTACAAAATACTCACAAAATATCTCTTTATTCATATCCCTATAACGTTATGTTTACACTGAAAATTAAAAATCTTAAGTTCGAAAAAACTGAGGTGAGAAGTTCCTGTTGGATATCAAGAAAACGAACAAAAAATACGACTGAGCAATACTTCTCAAAGAGAAGACAGGAAATAAACTTACAAAATACCTTATTCAACTCTGATGCCATATATAACATTGTTTGCTTACAAAGCCTCAAATCTGATCATATTAATAGATTTCTTGCATTATTTTGATGTCCCCACTTTTCTAATTGTCGACTGACATAATGAAAGCTAAATCAAATATGGTTTTAGCCTATATTTCTTCGCCTTGAGAGCTATTACAGGCCACGTGTACACATACATCTTGGAACTTTGGCCAATGCCGCAATTAACGGCCGAGGAGGAGAAACAAGAAATGCATTTTCAAAAACGGCGGAGAAGGAGAAACAAGGGATGCATTTTCAAAAACAAAAAACAAGGTTCAGCACACTGACATATGAACATCAGTATCAGGTCAAAAGCATACGGGCACCCCTATGTAAATGGAACTGACTGCTATATGTCATAAGAAGCAAACCCGCCAGCGTACAAAGAGTGGGGAGCGTTGTGTTGTCAATGGATCAGCACTAATAGCAGAATGGGTCGGCAGGCGGTTCAGTGACTTCGAACGGTGGCTTGTCAGTGGATGTCACTTGCAGCCATTTCAGTTCCTCTAAAGCTGTCCTAGTCTACCGTTGCTGATGTGACTGTGAAGCAGAAATGCGAAGAAACAACCACAGCTAAACCAAGATCTGGGAGGCCTCAGGTACTGACGGACAGGATCCGTCGAACAATTCAGATGGTCTTGTAAAAAATCGCACGAAATCTGCAGAAGGAATCACCTATGAGCTCCAAAGCGCCACCAGCAGTGCAGCTAACTCAGTGACGGCGAAAAGTGGACAAACCTCATATTAATGGTCACTAACTAAAAGCTGTCTGGATACTTTTCGTCAGATAGTGTATATCTGCATCTTCATATGTACACCACAAGTCTTTGTTCTCCACATGGTGGAAGGGCACGTAATAACACTATTAGTGGCCTTTAGTCCAATTCCATTGCGGCATAGGGTCAGAAAAAGATGATTGCCCAAGCTATGCATCCAAGAGATACATTATGGAGGCAAGGAAATTCTTGCACAGTCTTCCCCGTACAGCGTGTATCTAAATTTACCCTGCAGCGTTTCATTGTAGCAACATCAGCCCCTTTCAAAACTTCTCATTTCACTATCACCAATACACCTTTCGACAGGCTATATGAACCTGTTTCAAATCCAGGAATATGTCTCTCAATCTGATCAACGTCTGTTGTCATGCATTTTTGGCAAGTACTCCAAACACTGAGCAGTTTTCTAGCATACATCACTCTAGCAGCTTGCACGCGCTTTTTATTGTACACGCATCACGTTTTACTAGAATCCTCCTAACGAACTTATATCTTTGACACTCCCTCCCAAAAACGGACTTCATGTATTCACCAGATTATATATTGTCCAGCACAGTGCACTGGATTTTTTTTCAGTCAAAAATTCTTTCAATCAGTTTCAAGCAACTCCATTCCAACTTTATTTGACCTCTGACATTGCAACAGGATATCGCGGAAAACACCTGCTGCTTATTGCCAGCTCGCTCGCTAGAACCCGCAGTTAACTACACTCCTGGAAATGGAAAAAAGAACACATTGACACCGGTGTGTCAGACCCACCATACTTGCTCCGGACACTGCGAGAGGGATGTACAAGCAATGATCACACGCACGGCACAGCGGACACACCAGGAACCGCGGTGTTGGCCGTCGAATGGCGCTAACTGTGCAGCATTTGTGCACCGCCGCCGTCAGTGTCAGCCAGTTTGCCGTGGCATACGGAGCTCCATCGCAGTCTTTAACACTGGTAGCATGCCGCGACAGCGTGGACGTGAACCGTACGTGCAGTTGACGGACTTTGAGCGAGGGCGTATAGTGGGCATGCGGAAGGCCAGGTGGACGTACCGCCGAATTGCTCAACACGTGGGGCGTGAGGTCTCCACAGTACATCGATGTTGTCGCCAGTGGTCGGCGGAAGGTGCACGTGCCCGTCGACCTGGGACCGGACCGCAGCGACGCACGGATGCACGCCAAGACCGTAGGATCCTACGCAGTGCCGTAGGGGACCGCACAGCCACTTCCCAGCAAATTAGGGACACTGTTGCTCCTGGGGTATCGGCGAGGACCATTCGCAACGGTCTCCATGAAGCTGGGCTACGGTCCCGCACACCGTTAGGCCGTCTTCCGCTCACGCCCCAACATCGTGCAGCCCGCCTCCAGTGGTGTCGCGACAGGCGTGAATGGAGGGACGAATGGAGACGTGTCGTCTTCAGCGATGAGAGTCGCTTCTGCCTTGGTGCCAATGATGGTCGTATGCGTGTTTGGCGCCGTGCAGGTGAGCGCCACAATCAGGACTGCATACCACCGAGGCACACAGGGCCAACACCTGGCATCATGGTGTGGGGAGCGATCTCCTACACTGGCCGTACACCACTGGTGATCGTCGAGGGGACACTGAATAGTGCACGGTACATCCAAACCGTCATCGAACCCATCGTTCTACCATTCCTAGACCGGCAAGGGAACTTGCTGTTCCAACACGACAATGCACGTCCGCATGTATCCCGTGCCACCCAACGTGCTCTAGAAGGTGTAAGTCAACTACCCTGGCCAGCAAGATCTCCGGATCTGTCCCCCATTGAGCATGTTTGGGACTGGATGAAGCGTCGTCTCACGCGGTCTGCACGTCCAGCACGAACGCTGGTCCAACTGAGGCGCCAGGTGGAAATGGCATGGCAAGCCGTTCCACAGGACTACATCCAGCATCTCTACGATCGTCTCCATGGGAGAATAGCAGTCTGCATTGCTGCGAAAGGTGGATATACACTGTACTAGTGCCGACATTGTGCATGCTCTGTTGCCTGTGTCTATGTGCCTGTGGTTCTGTCAGTGTGATCATGTGATGTATCCTACCCCAGGAATGTGTCAATAAAGTTTCCCCTTCCTGGGACAATGAATTCACGGTGTTCTTATTTCAATTTCCAGGAGTGTACTTTTCCTATGGAAGTTTCATCCGAGAAAAGTTTACATTCCTCTAGGTCTAGCATCGTTCCCAAACCGAAACAGCGCATTACCACAGCTTCAAGAACATCATGTCGACTTGTATGATATGGGTTCACAAATCTAAAGTAACTGTAAATGTTACAGTCTACCCTCTTTTATGAGATGTAAGAGCTTGTTCTGTGCTGATGAACATAATGTATTACGAAATCAGCACATATCTTGTAACGTATTTTGTACAGTACCACATCTGTTATGGGCAACGTGAGAGTAAGCACTAATACAAGCACATTATTATTATTATTATTAGCAGTAGTATTAGTGGTAAAATATTATCTTATGTTATCATTATTAGTAGTAGTAATATGGCTATGGGAGTCATGGCACAGTTGACTTTTGCATTGGGGTTACCTACACACAAACTCGGGGGCAATGACCTTGAATGCATGTCATGAGCCACATCCTCTTATATATGTTGTCATCGTCAAGCCACACACCCTCCCTTTCCCTCTCCCGTCCCCCACTCCTTCCTTCCCCCTCTCTTCCTCCTCCCTCTCCCCAATCTCCTGCCACCAATCACAGCAATGGAACAAAATGAAACAATCAATCAAATATCCAAAATGGTGTAACTAGCCTGTTTATGCTAGTGTGAAAATTAAATTAAAAAAAAAAGAAAGAAGCAGACCCCCTCCCCTCTCCCTTCCAGTCAGTCACGACATAGCACTGAAATAATGTGTAAAAATAACAAGTTCATATAAAATGGCAAAGACACAGGGGTGAGCTGGAAAGCAATGCCTCCAGATTTTTTATGTGAAGACTGTTAAGGCTTTTTAAATAAAACAAACGTTATTAAAATTCTACATCTTTATTTTTCATGTCTAGATATTTATTTCTCAACATAGTCACCTTGACAAAGAACACATTTCTCCCAATGAGAAACCAGTTTATTGATACCGTCACTGTAGAATGTTTGACTTTTTTGATGGAGCCACAACCTCCCCTCTGCTTGCACTACTTCATCGCTATCAAAGTGAAGTCCTTAAAGGTGTCCTTTAAATTTCGGAAACAGATGAAAATCGGATCGAATCACGTCAGGACTGCGTGGAGGATGATTGATCATAGTGAACCCAAATCACTGGATTGTTGCAGATGTCGCAGAACTCGTGTGTGGTCTGGCATTGTTATGCTGAAGGAGAGAGTGCTCCAGGCATGGTTGAACTCTCCAAATCCGAAACTCAATCACAGCACGCTGTTTCTGACACACTGACGTAGTTACGTTACACACTGCCTTGTTACATGCTACAATATGGAGCTCTCTAGCGGAAGAGGGCTGCAAATATGTAGACATGACGAATAAAGACGTAAAAAGTTAATAACGTTTGTTTTATATAAAAAGCTTTAAGAGTTTTCACATAAGAAATTTGGAGGCATTACTTTTCAACCTCCTCTCATATTTGCCAATGCATGCATGCATGCACGATCGCGCTCGCGCGACTGTACACGCGCACTAGCGCCCACACACACACACACACACACACATGCACACACACACACACACACACACACACACACACACACACACACACAATGCATAATGTACGACACCTATCTCCTCTCCTCCAGTAAGAGCCTGGTATTTTAGCCACCATTTAAATGAGAGCACCAATTTTAATGTAGGCTCATCTGGGCTGTATTCAAAAGTACCCAAATGATCAGAATTATGTATCAAAAAATACGTCACACACCCCTCCCTCCTCTCCTTCAATCAGAGCCTAATATTTTAGCCACCATTAATATGAAAGAGCCTATTACAACGTAGCCCCATCTGGGCTGTGCATCTGAGTGACCTGAATTTTTAATCAAAAAATGCGTCACACACTTAAAATAACGAAAATTTTGCCCATTGTATTTTTATTGCTGACTTAAGTACACCGTTTATGGACAGGCTCCCCAGCCGCATCGGTAAATTTAATTTGAATCTACATATCACTCACTATATAATACGAGAACGCATATAAAACACACTCACTATAAACAGTTGAAAATCAACGTTTCCTTGTGCAATGTAAGTAACAAATTGATAATATGTGGTTGTTGAACATGAGTTTTACTTCAAATACTCTTCTGCAAAACTTCAAAAAAGCGAAATGAAATCAACTAATGGTGTAAACTCCTATTGCTCTTCTTCATCAACAGATGGCTGCACAGGTAAAATGTCGACTGTGCGGATCTTACAAGGGAACCTCCCCATCGCACCCCCCTCAGATTTAGTTATAAGTCGGCACAGTGGATAGGCCTTGAAAAACTGAACACAGATCAATCGAGAAAAGAGGAAGAAGTTGTGTGGAACTACGAAAAAATAAGCAAAATACCCAAACTGAGTAGTCTATGCGTAAGATATGCAACATCAAGTCTGATATTAGCTCAGGAGCGCCGTGGTACCGTGGTTATCATGAACAGGGTCTTGATTCAAGTCCTCCCTCCAGTAAAAAGTTTAATTTTTTTTTCAGTTTATGTGACACACTCTTATGTTTTCATCACTTTTTTGGGAGTGATTATCACATCCACAAGAAAACCGAAATCGGGTAAGGTAGAAGAATCTTTTTACCCATTCGCCAAGTGTACAAGTTAGGTGGGTCGACAACATATTCCTGTCATGTGACGCACATGCCGTCACCAGCGCCGTATAGAATATATCAGAGGCGTTTTCCTGTGGAGGAATCGGTTGAGCTTTGACCTTGCGATCAAATGTTTTCGGTTCCCATTGGAGAGGCACGTCCTTTCGTCTACTAATCGCAAGGTTTGCCGGTGCGGTCGCAAAACACAGACACTAAACTTATGAAAGTGAACAGAGACGTCAATGAACGAACAGACAGATCATAATTTTGCGAAAATAAAGAAATTAAACTTTTTAGTGGAGGGAAGACTTGAACGAAGGACCTTACGCTCTGCAGCTGGTCACGCTAACCACGGGACCACGGCGCTCGTGAACTCAAGGTAGCCTTGATGTTGCCTATCTTACTCATGGACTACTCAGTTTGTATATTTTGCTTATTTTTTCATAGTTCCACACAACTTCTTCCTGTTTTCTCGATTGATCTGTGTTCAGTTTTTCAAGGCCTATCCAGTGTGCCAACTTATATCTAAATCTGAGGTGGGTGCGATGGGAAGGTTCCCTTGTTAGTAGCAAGCTTGGTTTAAGAGACAACAGAGCTTTAAATAATTCTTTTCCACAGCAACAATACTTGTCAAGTGTGACAATGTTTTTTCCAAGTCTAAAATGTCGGAGAAAACACACCAGCAACGCGAAACAATGCAATATTTACGTCAAGTACCTGAATGTTATTTTCCACATACACACATGTTCTGCGAATTAGTTCCTAAAACATCATTTTTAACTCTAAAGTAAGCCTTGTCCTTGTTTTTCTTAATCTGCCACCACCATATATCTCCTTCTTAAAGAGGGAACCGTGATATACCACCAGGGCAACAGGATAGAACTTTTCAAGTCCCATTCCCACTTCCACTTCCACTGTTGCCAAAAATGTCTCCCTTACAATGATCACCTTACTGCAGATTGTAAAAATCCACCTACCTGTCCACATTGCAAAACCTCCCATTTTCTTAATCAGTGACCTAACCAAGCTACCCTCCTATATGCAACGATTTTCACACCACCTCTTCTGCAATGTAAGCTAAGCCACAACCTACCAAATCTGAACTAATTCTGTTGCTACCCCCATTTACCGCAAAAATTTCCTCAGTCCAATTCCACTGCTCAAGACATTATCTAATTCATCACGACCATACTCCACAACATCCAACATTCCAATGTCCACACACCCTCCAACAAATTTCCCTAGCTGAAGACATTATCCAGTTCATGATGGTCGTCCTCCAAAACATCCAACATTCCGATGTCCACACACCCTCCAACAAATTTCCCTTGCTTCCTGCTCCATTTTCCGTCTTAGCACTAAAACTAACTACTCCCACAACCAGGTACACTTCGTCTTTACTCGCCTCTACACTTTTCTATAACCCTTCTTTAGTTCTCACTCACACAAACCACACGTATTCTTCACAATGGCATGACAGCTCTACCAAATCGTGTACCACAACATCCGCCCCCTACCTACCAATAAACATGTTTTAATGCATACCCTGTCCCTAAACAATGTCCATACCTTTATCCTACATGAAACATTCTTCCAACCCTATCACACCTCTCCCTATATCCTCATTGCATAGACAACCCCCTTCCCTTGGCCAGACGAGGTTTAGATTCGCCAACACAAGAACATCTCTGTTCGGCCACAGCCCTTATACAATACTCTCACTGAACACCTTATCATTCCCTCTCTTTCCAAGCCTATGCCACCATCCACATTTGACATAATCAGCTCGTCCTCTATGACTTTATCACCCACATATACTGTACCTTTATCACCTATATTATTGCCATTGACCTCAACATCCATATCGCATCGCCAATAGAACTCCTGCAGTGGCATCAGTTTACTGATTTTCTGCAAGATGGCAGTGTTCCAATCCCATACCACACCCATCCTGAAGGCAACATCACCCCACATGTCGTCCCAGCATTTCCCAATTGCAGGAGTCCCAACTGCAGAAGTCCGCAATCCAATTGGAAGTGACCACCCACCTATACTCCTCACCATCTCCTACACACAATCTCATCCCTGTGCATCCCACATGAATCTCTATCCATAAGTTATCCAGGACTACTCCTGCACCATCTGGAATACCTAGCAGGACTCCATAGACAACTGACTGGAAGCCACTCTGTGACTTATCAACGTCTAATGTAGAACCTGACAACATCCCTCATGCCAAATATTTCCTGCAGCAGACCTTGTCAGATACTATAGCCACCCACATTCCTACCATGGCCATATACCCTCACCATTCCATTCTCTCCCCAGAAGTGCTACTCCCCCTTCGAGAATCCCATCGCATGTACTGCTTCTTCCTGAGAACTCATGACTGGGATACAGTTGCATGCCTGAGGCAAATACAGAGACATATCATTACTGTAATAAATGGAAACAAACGCCAGGACTAGCGCCAGACATGTGCCAGACTCAAGACTACACTCCCTATTAACTTTCAGGTACTGGACAGCATTCTATCGATTCAATTGGCAATAACCCCATGTCTCACTACCAACTCCTTTACAACAATCATTCGTTACCTGACTACCTAAGCAAAGCTGTCCACTTTGCATCCTATCTCTCCAAGATATTCTCTGTCTCTAATTACCCTCACTGATTATTTTCTGTTCCCCACCATCAATGAATGTACAAGCACTGCTGTCCTTTCCCCAGCTCCCGGCTTCCAGTACTTGGAGACCATACCACAAACAGAATTAAACACACCAGTCACAGTACATGACATACAGCAAGCACTTTACAAAAAACCAACACATACCCTGGTCACAACTCCATCACCTATCAACACCTTAAATAACGCCCCTTCTCCTTCATAGTCACCCTTGCAACCCTTTATACGACTGTCCTCTCCACAAGTAACTGTCCTGAGCTGTGGAAAACCTCCATAACCCTACTTTTCCTCAAACTGCACAAAACCCCTACAGATATCTCCTCCTATCACTCCATTCGGCAAGGTTTTCGAATCGATCCTCTCCTGATGCCTCCATCAAGACCTGAAACAACGCCACCTCCTTTCCCTTAACCATTGTGGGTTCTGTCCCAATTTCTCCTTCAATGACCAGCTCCTGCACTTCGCTCATGTCCTACTCCACAAACTCCCGTAAATATACAATTTTTTCTCCCTCGATCTAGAGAAAGCTTACTGTTGTGTATGGTGTTCCCGTCTCCTTTTCAAGCTCCATAAATACGCACTTCTGGTTAGCTGTGTCCACCTTGTTTCATCCTTCCTATCTAATCAGGCATTCTTTTGTTACTATTAACAATAGTAGCTATTAACAACAGTTACTACGAACCTTCCATCCCTCAGCAGGAGTGCCCCAAGGCCTTATCCTCTCTCCCCTCCTTTACCTGCTCTACACTGCTAATATGCCTACATCACTCTCATCAGTCAAGCCTCCTTCAGTGTCCTGACGAATCCACTTTCCTCGCCGTCTACGCTACACACAGAAATCCCAACGATTCCCCCAAATCCACCTCAAACAGTTTACTTCCTGGTGTAACCAATGGCTCCTCAACATAAACTCCTCCAAAATTCAGGCAATAATTATAAGAGAAACTGTGTGCACTTTCCACCTTCATGACTTCTACCTTACCATTTACGACTGTTCTATAAAATTAAATAACACACTAAAATATCTTGGACTAATCCTCAAACGGCATCTAACATAGAAACCACACCCACTAACCATCCAGCAGAAATCCCACAATAGACTTAAACAATTGAAACTACTAACAGGCTGAACTTGGGGATTACACCCGTCCATTGTTCTCTGTGCCTAGAAAACCTTAATCTGACCCCCTCTGCTATGAAAATGTTGCATGGATCTCCATCCCACTAAAGTTGTATAAGTCCCTCCAAATCCTCGAACGTAATGCACTCGTTTCTGCTTCCTCCACATGGCTCCTCTACCATCTCACCACATTCCCACCCTTCCTGCCCCACGTCTCGGCCGAACCCAGTTCCCCCTGAGCAGCCATAGCGTACGGATCTCCGTGCCGGCACGTTCACAGGCGCTCAGTCCGTCAGTTCACCTGATGATGGCGACATGTATGATCGCCGAAATATTGTGCCCGTTGGACACTGTAGACCGGCAGTACACCCGTGGATATTTTGATTATCAAATACGCCGGGAGAAACTCAAGAATCACAATAGATACACTGATTTACGAGGAAGGTTTTTGTGTATAATTTATAAATATTTCGCACAAACTCTCTAAATTACGATGAATTAAAGTTACGTAGTGAAAACGAGACCATTTCCGTCTAGTGAAAAGCTGACATAACTCGAGAGAGCCGCAGTAACGCGAGAGAGCGGTGAGTCTGATTAAGTTCGCGTCTGGTCTGGTGAACTGGCGGTAGAGCATGTGGCTGGAAATCGGGAGGTTCTAGGATCGAAACTCGCATGGGTTACCTATTTCACTCTGCCTTTTAACCTAGCACTCACCTCTCAACGATGTGGAGATTCGCCAGAAACCAAAACGTTACACTGTTGCTTCCCTTTCCCCGTTTGGATAATTGGTTTGGGACATACAAATCACTTAAGTGAGATCCACTTGACTGCAATCGCTTGAAACAGCTACATAGCGAAAAAACATGAGAATCCAAAACGTGTGGTTTTCAGTTCCTTATGTGTAAAGTAAAACGTTTTCCCATAATTTATTTCAGCATGGGAATCAGTTTTGCTTCGTTTATATAAAAAAAAGTTTTGCAGTAGCGAAGCAGATGACTCAGCTTTCAGCTTTCTGTTTTCCTAGAGTTAGCTTGAGTTGAACACAGACACAAACACAATTCTTTGCGTGATAGGGCGCAAGATATAATACTTTCAAATTATACAGAAGAGTGGTAGACGAATCTACAATGGTGGAAGAGAGATTCAGGCCTTTTAAAGATCATAAAGACATGGGATCGATCTTTCTGAATGGGATCCAGAACTTCTTGCGAATGAATTCACAAGATTGTGAAATACTTCTACAGATGGCTGAGGGACGAATTTAGAAACATGATGACAATTTCAGAGTGCCAATTTCTGCTTCCCTTAGAGTAGCAATTGCAAAAATGGCTCTGAGCACTATGCGACTTAACTTCTGAGGTCATCAGTCGCCTAGAACTTAGAACTAATTAAACCTAACTAACCTAAGGACATCACACACATCCATGCCCGAGGCAGGATTGGAACCTGCGACCGTCACGCGGTTCCAGACTGAAGCGCCGTTAACCGCACGGCCACACCGGCCGGCAGTAGCAATTGCAGTTCGCACTCGTAATTCACTGCAAGTTCTTCGAACAACGAGCAGTAAGACGCTCAACGTTGAAGTATTGTAATGAATATGATCAACGACGAAAGGATAACCTCTTCGTCCTCAGGCTGTGAAGTGATACTTACAGTTTGAAATAATCAATTTTTTTTATTAATAGTTACCCTACAATCGTTTGCGAACAACAGCGTAGCGAAAAAACATGCGAATCCAAAATATATTGTTTTTTCTACAATTAAATCGTTTTCCGAAAACCTTCTTCAGCAACTTTGCTTCTTTTGCATACAGCGGTCTAAGGCGCCTCGTCCCGGTTCGCGCGGCTCGCCCCGTCGGAAGTTGGAGTCCTCCCTCGGGCATGAGTGTGGTTATGTTTAGTCCTTAGCGTAAGTTAGTTTAAGTTAGATTAAGTAGTGTGTTAGCTTAGGGACCGTTGACCTCAGCAGTTTGGTTCTGTAAGACCTTATTAGAAATTTCCAATTTTTTTTTTTTGCATACAATACTTCCTTCCAGCAGCGCAGCAAATTACTCAACTTTCCGCTTTCTTCTTTCTTTGAATCAAACCTAGATGTGGACACGATTCATTGCGTGGCACGGCCAAGAAGTCTTCCATAAAATGTTCACGACGAAGAATTGCGGCAGTGAGTCTCAACAATGCATCACAGTGTATACTAAGCTTCACAAGAGAAGTGCTGTAACACGAGCTAAATATTTACAAGTTTTTTCTTCTTTTTTCTTTTATTTGTGCCACCTCAAACAACATTCAATACATATTGAATCACTCATGCACACACATGATTCGCATACAATACTCATGTTGGTCGTGAACATATTACTTGAATCACGTTGTGCTCCCGTCATTGTTGTCAAATGTCACTCCAAACGCCAATCAATAAGGAACACATGACATTGAAGCCACCAGGCAACTTTCCCGGCATGCACTGCTTACATCGCCTAAGCTATAGGATAGTGATGATATTCAAAAAAAAAAAAAAAAAAATGGTTCAAATGGCTCTGAGCACTATGGGACTTAACATCTTAGGTCATCAGTCCCCTAGAACTTAGAACTACTTAAACCTTAATAACCTAAGGACATTACACAACACCCAGCCATCACGAGGCAGAGAAAATCCCTGACCCCGCCGGGAATCGAACCCGGGCGTGGGAAGCGAGAACGCTACCGCACGACCACGAGATGCGGACAGGGATGATATTCATTTACTTAACATAATTCTCTGATTTTCAATCATAACTCTACGCAGTGGTCAGTAAACAAGTCAACTGGCCGTAGATACTTAATGCTAGCCGTGCGAACCCGGGTTGGGTCGCTAGTACAGTATATACTGCTGCCTATCCCTACCATGCAGCCTTGCTCGCTCACGCGTATTCGCAAGCGGAGCATGCGTTCATCCCACATTCGCCCTTCTGGTGACTTCTAAACTCGACACGCTCTCATTACTGACAAATACACTACTGCCCACTAAAATTGCTACACCAAGAAGAAATGCAGATGACAAACGGGTATTCATTGGACAAATATATTATACTAGAACTGACATGTGATTACATTTTCACGCAATTTGGGTGCATAGATCCTGAAAAATCAGTACCCAGAACAACCATCTCTGCCCATAATAACGGCCTTGATACGCCTGGGCATTGAGTGAAACAGAGCATGGATGGCTTGTACAGGTACAGCTACCCATGCAGCTTCAACACGATACCACAGTTCATCAAGAGTAGTGACTGGCGTATTGTGACAAGCCAGTTGGTGGCAACCATTGACCAGACGTTTTCAATTGGTGAGAGATCTGGAGAATGTGCTGGTCAGAGCAGCAGTCGAACATTTTCTGCACCAAGAAAGGCCCGCACAGGACCTGCAACATGCGGTCGTGCATTATCCCGCTGAAATGTAGGGTTTCGCAGGGATCGAATGAAGGGTGGAGCCACGGGTCGTACACATCTGAAATGTAATGTCCACTGTTCAAAGTGCCGTCAATGCGAACAAGAGGTGACCGAGACGTGTAACCAATAGCACCCCATACCATCATGCCGGGTGATACGCCAGTATGGCGATGACGAATGCACGCTTCCAATGTGCGTTCACCGCGATGTCGCCAAACACGGATGCAACCATCATGTTGCTGTAAACAGAACCTGGATTCATCCGAAAAAATGACGTTTTGCCAGTCGTGCTCCCAGGTTCGTCATTGAGTACACCATCGCAGGCACTCCTGTCTGTGATGCAGCGTCAAGGATAGCCGCAGCCATGGTCTCCGAGCTGATACTCCATGCTGCTGCAAACGTTGTCGAACTGTTCGTGCAGATGGTTGTTGTCTTGCAAACGTCCCCATTTGTTCACTCAGGGATCGAGACGTGGCTGCACGATCCGTTACAGCCATGCGGATAAGATGCCTGTCATCTTGACTGCTAATGATACGAGGCCGTTGGGATCCAGCACGGCGTTCCGTATTACCCTCCTGAACCCACCGATTCCATATTCTGCTAACAGTCATTGGATCTCGACAAACGCGAGCAGCAATGTCGCTATAGGATAAACCGCAATCGCAATAGGCTACAATCCGACCTTTATCAAAGTCGTAAACGTGGTGGTACGCATTTGTCCCCCTTACACGAGGCATCACAACAACGTTTTACCAGGCAACGGCGGTCAACTACTGTTTGTGTATGAGAAATCGGTGTGAAACTTTCCTCATGTCGGCACGTTGTAGGTGTCGCCACCGGCGCCAACCTTGTGTGAATGCTCTGAAAAGCTAATCATTTGCATATCACAGCATCTTCTTCCTGTCGGTTAAATTTCGCGTCTGTACCACGTCATCTTCGTGGTGTAGCAATTTTAATGGCCAGTAGTGTACATTAAAACGCTTATGACACGACACACGTGCTTCACAAAAGAAACATGTCCAATGAGTTCGAATAAGGAAATCCTTACTGAATTGGGTGTCTGAACGCCAACGTGTTTATTCTATTAAACAATGCTGGACGAGATATGCAGTTTAACATATCGGCTCTAGATTACCAGATAGAGAGACACGGAAATGATAGACTGCTTGCACATAAAAGTCAAATAGCATTCCTGAACATATACCTCGGGTTGTTCATCCTATACAAAATGACGTTAGGTGAAAATTCGCAGTGAAATGGAAGGAGTAGCCCATATTAAAACCATCAAAATCTTCGTCAGTTTTTTTAAGGCGCAACAGAAACACTATAACACACGCTTAGATAGTCTGGAAAAATTCAGCAATCCAAGAATTGGTAACAGCACAATATGGTAAGCAACAAGTGAATAACAAATAAATACGTAACATAAGAAACGAAACAGGAGTGATTTCGTTTTGGGCAAGTTGTGATCATCAATCTATCAACTGACTGTTAATACATGGATCAGGGAATCCAGTTGTTTCCGATCTAAAATTCAAAACTACCTGCAATAATGTGTAAATATCCGCGCTTTGCTCCAACCGTCATTATTACCTTTTTAGGAAGGAAAATACGAACGGCACAACATATCTCAGTGCCTAAGGCTTGAATTTTTCCTCATATAACCGCCAGCTGATATGTCCACACTATAATAAGTTTTTATTATGCAGTATACGTATACTCCTGTCCGACAGTATTTAATCGTATCATTATTATTATCTTTAGGGAGAAAACGCTTGCTGTAAACAACAATGATTCCACAGAAACAGTTACAAGTTTCATAGAAGACTGGTCGCGAACTAATTAAAGGCTTTCTGCACACGCATTTTATTTTATAACACCTTCGTGTTTATTGCGAAAGTTTTACACACGTTAACACAATGATGTATTCTTTTCGTACTTTGTTGTTGATCCGTGTAACTGGACCACATGTGGGAGAGCGACCACACACAACGCGCTTACTGGTAATGGTAAGTAATGCTGATACAGCTCCTTTCGCAAGAGTGCCTCCGAGTACCCGGAGTCAAAATATCAGCGGCCGCCTCGATGTGTCGAGGTCAGAAAACAAGCGTGCCGCTTGTGCGATACGCGCCATTTGGCGCGGCTCTTAGCTTCTTTATGGATTCAATTACTGCAGTGAGGCCATCCCCGCGTCTTTTTTTTCAAATGGACTACCGTACGCTTAGCGTAAGTGGCCTAGGACGTCGGTTCCAGACGCAGCTTGTGATAGACACTGACATTCAGCAGGCGTGCCTCGGGAACACAACCAGCCGTTGTATCGCCGTGTTTCTTTTCCATGTTGCAGAGAAGCTTTCGTATTTTTCCTGGTGGCTGATACTCGCAGCGAACGCCAACACTTTCCTTTACAGTTTACCGTCACACTCCTTCACCACCGACAAGAAGTTGTATCAGGACGCTGCAAGTCTTGTTTTTCCTGGACGATTATGGCCAGTGACGTAGCAATTCTTTCAGCTAGGCCTTCGCATATTTTTGGCAACTGCTCGCTCTTCTTGTTAAAGATTTCAAGTATAGTTTTCTTCATTCATTTTGTATTACAATTCAGTGGTACCCTAAAGTTTATGAAAATAATCTTTCTTTCATATTAAGGATCGAGTCTTTCTCCAGTTCTAATAAGTTTTTCGTTTGTCCAATTTATCTGTGACTATTGGGCTTTCCGATTTAAACACCCAAAAGTACAGTAGTTGATGCTGTGTAATCTAATACGTGGAAAAATCATATAATTACATTTTACATGTTGACCATGTGAGTACTTTGGACTAAATCATAAAAAGAAAAATAACCGAAAGCTGCCTACAAGGGTCCTGGGTTTTGATACTCGATCCACTGCTAGGAAAGCTATATGACTACCGGTCAGTTATGCGCCTGATAGCATATGCCGATAATGTAATGATCCTCGTTGGTTGTAGCTCGAGAAACAATGTAGTTCTTCATCAGGTTCGCGATTGGAGACAGATGGTAAAGTTAGCAGTGGCGCCCCAAAAACCGACATTCCCTTTTACCTTAAGCGCCACCTGTTCAGAAATCCATTAATGCGACATAACAACGTGTGCATAAAAAGAATAATAGCATCCAGATACTTAGGTATCATAAACTCCTGGAAATTGAAATAAGAACACCGTGAATTCATTGTCCCAGGAAGGGGAAACTTTATTGACACATTCCTGGGGTCAGATACATCACATGATCACACTGACAGAACCACAGGCACATAGACACAGGCAACAGAGCATGCACAATGTCGGCACTAGTACAGTGTATATCCACCTTTCGCAGCAATGCAGGCTGCTATTCTCCCATGGAGACGATCGTAGAGATGCTGGATGTAGTCCTGTGGAACGGCTTGCCATGCCATTTCCACCTGGCGCCTCAGTTGGACCAGCGTTCGTGCTGGACGTGCAGACCGCGTGAGACGACGCTTCATCCAGTCCCAAACATGCTCAATGGGGGACAGATCCGGAGATCTTGCTGGCCAGGGTAGTTGACTTACACCTTCTAGAGCACGTTGGGTGGCACGGGATACATGCGGACGTGCATTGTCCTGTTGGAACAGCAAGTTCCCTTGCCGGTCTAGGAATGGTAGAACGATGGGTTCGATGACGGTTTGGATGTACCGTGCACTATTCAGTGTCCCCTCGACGATCACCAGTGGTGTACGGCCAGTGTAGGAGATCGCTCCCCACACCATGATGCCGGGTGTTGGCCCTGTGTGCCTCGGTCGTATGCAGTCCTGATTGTGGCGCTCACCTGCACGGCGCCAAACACGCATACGACCATCATTGGCACCAAGGCAGAAGCGACTCTCATCGCTGAAGACGACACGTCTCCATTCGTCCCTCCATTCACGCCTGTCGCGACACCACTGGAGGCGGGCTGCACGATGTTGGGGCGTGAGCGGAAGACGGCCTAACGGTGTGCGGGACCGTAGCCCAGCTTCATGGAGACGGTTGCGAATGGTCCTCGCCGATACCCCAGGAGCAACAGTGTCCCTAATTTGCTGGGAAGTGGCGGTGCGGTCCCCTACGGCACTGCGTAGGATCCTACGGTCTTGGCGTGCATCCGTGCGTCGCTGCGGTCCGGTCCCAGGTCGACGGGCACGTGCACCTTCCGCCGACCACTGGCGACAACATCGATGTACTGTGGAGACCTCACGCCCCACGTGTTGAGCAATTCGGCGGTACGTCCACCCGGCCTCCCGCATGCCCACTATACGCCCTCGCTCAAAGTCCGTCAACTGCACATACGGTTCACGTCCACGGTGTCGCGGCATGCTACCAGTGTTAAAGACTGCGATGGAGCTCCGTATGCCACGGCAAACTGGCTGACACTGACGGCGGCGGTGCACAAATGCTGCGCAGCTAGCGCCATTCGACGGCCAACACCGCGGTTCCTGGTGTGTCCGCTGTGCCGTGCGTGTGATCATTGGTTGTACAGCCCTCTCGCAGTGTCCGGAGCAAGTATGGTGGGTCTGACACACCGGTGTCAATGTGTTCTTTTTTCCATTTCCAGGAGTGTATATAAGAAGTGGGTAAGAGAGGAAGAAAAGTGATACCAAAAAAATAATAAGCTTGGGTAGATGTGAGTATAAGATTCCAATACTAACAATACGTTTGTATCGCGAGGCAACAGTGGTAACAGTAATAACAACAATAATCATTTTTGCAGTACTTTTAACGATTGAGTCGTTCCTACCTTTCACAAAGTGAATGTAGAAATACTGTAAAACTGTAGACAGAAAACAGAGCCTACTATAGAATATTAGGTAATATGCTGTAATACAAGTAAATAAATAAATAAAATGTTCACAGTCATGAAATGTGAATAGCTCTATGTGATAGTTAACTCATTAAACAGAAAAGTGGATAAATATATGAAGAAGAGGCTGAGCGGCTGCTTCACTGTGAACTCGAAGGTATCTTGTGATGAGTGGTGATGTCAAGCGGCAATGTAGTTTCTAATAGTAGTCGCATCACACGACAGCTGCCGACTGCAGCTATTCGAGAATAACTTCTAGACTCTTATGATAGATAATTGTCTGACAAGGGAACCTCCCCATCGCACCCCCCTCAGATTTAGTTATAAGTTGGCACAGTGGATAGGCCCTGAAAAACTGAACACAGATCAATTGAGAAAACAGGAAGAAGTTGTGTGGAACTGAGAAAAAATAAGCAAAATATACAAACTGAGTAGTTTACGAGAAGATAGGTAACATCAAGGACGCTCGGTCAGCAGGAGCTCCGTGGTCTCGTGGTAACGTGAGCAGCTGCGAAACGAAAGGTCGTTGGTTCAAATCTTCAATCGAGTGAAAATTTTAATTTTTTATTTCCAGTTTATGTGACAAACTCTTATGTTTTCATCACTTTTTTGGGAGTACCACGAAAACCTAAATCGGGCAAGGTAGAAGAGTCTTTTTACCCATTCGCCAAGTGTACAAGTTAGGTCGGTCGACAACATATTCCTGTCATGTGACGCACATGCCGTCACCAGTGTCGTATAGAATATATCAGATGTGTTTTCCTGTGGAGGAATCGGTTGACCTATGACCTTACGATCAAATGTTTTCCATTCCCATTGGAGAGGCACGTCCTTTCGTCTACTAATCGCACGGTTTTGCAATGCGGTCGCAAAACACAGACACTAAACTTATTACAGTGAACAGAGACGTCAATGAACGAACGGACAGATAATAACTATGCAAAAATAAAGAAAGTAAATTTTCACTTGTGGGAAGACTTGAACCAAGGACCTCTGACCTCTTCATCTGCAGCTGCTCACGCTATCACGAGACCACGGTGCTCCTGAACCCACGCATTCCGTGATGTTGCATATGTGACCCATGGACTACTCAGTTTGTATATTTTGCTTATTTTTTCACAGTTCCACACAACTTCTTCCTGTTTTCTCAATTGATCTGTGTTCGGTTTATCAAGGCCTATCCACTACGCCAAGTTATAACTAAATCTGAGGGGGGTGCGATGGGGAGGTTCCCTTGTGAGAATTATCCTGCCGAGATAGAAAGCATACTTCCTAATCTATATGCCCGCATCTCGTGGTCGTGCGGTAGCGTTCTCGCTTCCCACGCCCGGGTTCCCGGGTTCGATTCCCGGCGGGGTCAGGGATTTTCTCTACCTCGTGATGGCTGGGTGTTGTGTGCTGTCCTTAGGTTAGTTAGGTTTAAGTAGTTCTAAGTTCTAGGGGACTTATGACCACAGCAGTTGAGTCCCATAGTACTCAGAGCCATTTTTGAACCTAATCTATAAATACATAATTGACTGTATGCTAGTACATACATCAAGGCACACTGTAAAATCATAGTGATTCCCAAAGCAACCCAAACTGTTAGTACTTGTCTTTGAGTGGACAAAAACATGGAAAAATCAAAAACACGACACATTATAATGCCTAATACTGGGCAGGTAAACCGTTGACATTCGAAACAGTTTCCAGTCGTCTCGGAATGGATAAATACTAGTCCAGTATAGTTTTCAAGGGTATCGTATACAAGGTTTAATAATCCTCTGTTTTGCTACTGCTTGGCTGTTATTTCTAATGCACTGAAGAATCTTATACCATTATTCCGGCAAAACAGTGTCAAGTTCAGATAATGACTATGGAGTTGGATAGCGAATATCCACCCTTCTCTCCAAATTAGATGGCAGAGGCTCAATAATATTGAGATCTGGGGACTTTGGTGTCCACGAGAGATGCGACAATTCATCCTCGTGCTCAGAAAACCATTCCTGGACAACGCTAGCTGTGTGAACAGGGGGACTGTCGTCTTGCAACACAGCATCACTATTGCAGAATAAACATCGGGCCATGGAATGGATCGATCAGCCAAAATGGGTACATTATTCTTAGCAATATTGCGACCTTGTAGAGTACCCATTGTGCTCACGGAATACCGCGATATGGCTTCCAACTTATCACAGAACACCCGCCATGTTTTCCCGAAGCTGGAAACAGAGTGCAACGAGGCTCATTCAACAGAATGACATTCCACCATTGCACCACAGACTAGGTTTCATGGCTTCAGCACCATGTCTTCCTATTACGAGCATTTGTATCATTGATGGTGGTTTTGGAATTCCAGCTCGTTTTGCAATTCCCAGCTAATGGAGCTCCATTCGCGTTGTTTTGGCGCTGACAGAGTTCGCGAGTGCGACATTCAATGCTGGTGTGAACTTTGCACCTGCTGTCTTGTTTTTGTCACAATCATCTTCAATGACAGTCTGCCAGTATCGCTCAACACACACTTTAATCCGTGTCGTGTCTTATCGGATGAAGTTTTTACGCTTTCCTGTATGCCGCATAAATCTTCGACACGGTGTCTCTTGAAACACAAAACACTTTGGATAGCTTGGTTACGGCAGCATACACCATACGCGTAAACAATAATTTGTCCACGTTCGACTACACATATTACGGGACCGTACGTATTTCCCTTCACCTCAAAAATGGCTCAAATGGCTCTGAGCACTATGCGATTCAACTGCTGAGGTCGCCTAGAACTTAGAACTAATTAAACCTTACTAACCTAAGGACATCACACACACATCCATGCCCGAGGCAGGATTCGAACCTGCAGCCGGCAGTAGTGGCCGTGCGGTTAACGGCGCTGCAGTCTGGAACCGCAAGACCGCTACGGTCGCAGGTTCGAATCCTGCCTCGGGCATGGATGTTTGTGATGTCCTTAGGTTAGTTAGGTTTAACTAGTTCTAAGTTCTAGGGGACTAATGACCTCAGCAGTTGAGTCCCATAGTGCTCAGAGCCATTTGAACCATTTGATTCGAACCTGCGACCGTAGCAGTCGCCCGGCTCCAGATTGTAGCGCCTAGAACCGCACGGCCACTCCGGCCGGCTATTTCCCTTCACCAACTTGATTCATAGTGACAGGATGTGCAGGGCATGGCTAGGGGTTCGACATAAATAAAGAGAAGGCGCAACCTTCAACCGTTTAAGGGGAGTGCGTATGGCGGAACTGGTCAAAAAGTGACATTTTCGGATTATTATCTCTTATTAATATTTGATCTCTCCTGAATAATTTGATGCATTATTTGTCAAAAAATTCCAATTGGAAGTGTAGTTTTTATCATTTCAAAGTTAATAGTGCGTGTGTAAATTTATCCAGTCATTCTGCAATGACTTGCCTAAGTATCTCTCTCTCTTGAACTATTCAATCTAGAAGTCTGTGGTTTTCAGCTATTTATTCCTTGAAATCATGTTAATGTTCGTGTTAAGAGGTTAGATGCACTGCGCAAACAGAAATGGCAGTATAGCACATGCATTTTGTTTATTTACTTTGTGGTTGTCGTGTTTCATAAGTTTTGAACTGGAAACATAGTGGTTTGGTGTGTTATTATACGCTCTTATACCTCTTTTCAACATGACGAAAAGAAAGGGTTGTTTTAAGAAGCGACGTTTCCATGGAAATCAGCATATCACAAAATCTGAATCCAGTGTTGATTCTGAAATAGATTTTTCACAGACCCGTGATAAGGACACGCCTACTAGTGCTTCGAAGAGAAAACTTTGAGACCATGAGGATTTATTTGTTGGCAAAGATCAAAATAGTTTAGGTTATGTTCTTATAGATTTGAGTGTGTTAGGACAAGTTTTGCAAGATGCTGTGTCATGTAAGGTTTGTGGTGGGCAAATTAGCATCTCTAAGGACTCATCTGCATGGAATGGACTGGCTAACAAACTTGATGTTCAGTGCGAAGTTTGCAGGCTCTTGACATCATTTTGGACTTCTGAAAAGTGCAAGAATGACTTGTTTGAGATCAATGTTAGATTCCTATATGGAATGAGGTGCACTGGGAAAGGATTGGCTGCAGCTGAAGTATTATGTGCAACGCTGAACTTGGCAAACCCACCAACCAGATCAAGTAAGTACACAGAAGTAATTGGTGAATGTGTCAAATCTGTTGCTGCTGCTTCTATGAAAGCTGCTGCTAAAGAAGCAGTAGAATTAAATAACACAACAGACTTATCTGTGGCAGTTGATGGTACATGGCAGAAAAGAGGTCACACATCAAAAAATGCAGTTGCAATTGTCACTAGTGTTGACACAGGTAAAGTTTTAGATATTGAAGTGCTAACTAAATACTGTCATCAGTGTAAATCAGTTGATGAAACAAGTGAAAGCCATAAAACAAATTGTGCTAAGAACTATGAGGGAACTAGTGGGGGTATGGAGGCTACTGCAGTTGTTTCTATGTTCAGACGTTCACTGAGTACTTGGGGGATGGTGATTCAAAAGCTAACAAATCAGTAGTGGAAAGCCAACCTTATGGTAATAAGCAGAGTGTTAAGATTGAATGTGTGGGCCACGTTCAAAAACGGATGGGAACACGTCTCCGAAAATTGAAGCAGACAAAAGGAAAAGAGAAGTTATCAGATGGAAAGACTCTAAATGGTAAAGGAAGACTTACAGACAAAAACATTGATGGACTCCAGCATTATTATGGAATGGCAATAACAAACAATACACATGACCTACAAGGGGGTGAAACGAGCAGTGTTGGCGACATTCTTCCACAAATCTTCCACTGATAATACACCTATACATGGTCTTTGTCCACCTGGTGCTGATTCATGGTGCAAGTACCGCAAAGTTCAGGCAGCGGGTAGCGAGGAACAATTTAGGCACAAAAACAGCATACCATTTGCAGTGATGGAAGGTATTAAACAAATACATAGAGAATTAGCTCATCCTGACCTTCTTTCCAAATGTCTCCATGGTCGAACACAAAACACGAATGAGTCTTTCAATAATGTAATTTGGACGCGCATACCAAAAAATGTCTTTGTAGGAAGGAAAACTCTATTTGGTATCACTCCAGGTGCCAACACACTGCAAGCCTTTCAGCGAATGGATCGACTTAGGATCATGAAAGCCCAGAGTGCAGCAGAGGAAATGACTAAAGAAGCAAGAGGCAGGAAAAGAAGGAAGCTTCTAGGTTTGCAGGATAGTCAAGAACAGGATCCAGATAATGCTAATTATGGGCCTGGCTGTTTCTGGAAGCTGGCATGCCTCCATGTGTAAGTTAATATCAAATAAAATGTTTGAACTTGATTTGCCGGAAATGACATTTTTAAAATTATTTGAACCATTATCTCAGGAACTATTACAGATACATATCTCTAATTTTACACTATGTTACCACTTAGTATACTGCAGCTACTGAACCTTCCAAATCATCTCTATCTCTAACGGTTTTTTACTTACGGAAGAAAAAGTGGACTTTTAAAAGAAAATATTCAACAACATTTTAAAAAAATCATAACTAGCTAATTATTTCTCTATACATTTTGATTCTGGTTCAGTAACCAGAAAAGGAGTGATACTATACATCCCAAAAATTTCAGATCTCTATCTGTCACAGGTTCTGAGATAATGGGTCATCAATATTACAAATTTAACACTGTGGGTATGGAACGTACGTACTCCTCTTAAGAAAAATTCGAGTTTGAAAATTTTACGCATGGTAACGTACATGGTATTGTTACTAGCACTGAAGGCGTCTACAGTCGAGCGAGTAAGAGCTTACTGTCAAAAGCGGGAGGTCTTTAGATCGAAATTCCCTGCTAGCACCTACTTTTTTTGGTTCCCACGTAATTGTAACAACAGATGTATTATGATTGTGCAAATTATCAATTTTTAATGGTTCATTTATCATTTTCATAATCAATTTCCTGAAAAAAGGAGGAAAAGCTTTCGTAAGGATATTAGAAATAAACGAATGCACGAGAACTTTCAATCAAATCAGTATAGTCATTTTATTTATATTATTGTATCCACATTTGTGACAACATGATGTGGTACTACACGAATCAGAATAAAACTGATCGTAGAAACACTGGAGACAACAATTATTTGCGACATACAGCACTTGTGATGAACGCTGAATTTTTGTACGTACATGGTTTTTTCCGTGTGTCTACCGTAAAGCGAACTTGGGTTACCTTTATAAATGGATGTTAATGGTCACACAAGTTCGTGGCGTATCACGCATATCTGTCGTTAGAGTTACGTGGTAGAAAAAAAAAAATTACCTGAAGCAAGCCTCGATCCACAGTCCTAGCACTTTCGAAACTTCGCGCTTATGCGCTCGGCTGTGGAATGCTTAAATACTAGTGAACATACGAAGTATATAAGCACGCTTAAAATTCTTAAACTAGATTTCCTTAAGAACAGTTGAGAGTTGCGTATTCCTGTTTACAAGTCGAAATCTCAGTTGTGCCTTACACACCCTGTCAGTATGAATCAAATAGAAGAGGGAAGTTCGTACGGCCCCCTCGTTAGCTCCGACATACACTCAGTTGACGAAACTCATGGGATACCTGCTAATATCGTGTCGGACCTCCTTTTGCCCGGCCTACTGCAGCAACTCGACGTGGCATGGCCGATGGAAGCCCCATGCAAAGATATTGAGCCATGCTGCTTCTATAGTCGGCCATAACTGTGAGTGTGTTCGCGGTGCAGGATTTTGTGCACGGAAAGACCACTCGATAACGTTCCATAAATGTTCGATGGGGTTCATGTCGGGCGATCTGCGTGACCAAATATTCGCTCGAATTCTACAGCACGTTCTTCAAACCAATCGCGAACAACTGTGGCCCAGTTACATAGCGCATAGCCATCCATAAAAATTCGATTGTTGTTTGGGAACATGAAGTCCATGAATGGCTGCAAATGTTCTGCAAGTATCCGAACATAGCTATTTTCACTGAATGATCTGTTCAATTGGACCAGAGGACCCATTCCATTCCATGTCAACACAGTCCATACCATTATCGAACCACCACCAGCTCGCAAAGTGCCTCGTTGCCAACTTGAGTCCATGGCTTCGTGGGATCTGCGCCAGACCTGATCCCTGTCACCGGTTCTTACGAACTGAAATCGGGACTCATCTGACCAGGCCAAGGTTTTCCAGTTGCCTAGGGTCGAACCGATATGGTAACGAGCTCAGGAGAGGCGCCACAGGCGATGTCATGCTGCTAGCAAAGGCACTCGCGTCGGTCGTCTGCTGCTGTATCCAATTAATGCCAAATTTCGCCGCACTGTTCTAAGGGATACGTTAGTCGTACGTTTCACATTGATTTCTGCTGTTATTTCACGCGGTGCTGCTTATCTGTTAGCACTGACAACTCTATGCAAATGCCGCTACTTTCAATCGTTAAGTGAAGGTCGTCGGCCACTGTACTGTCCGTGGTGAGAGGTAATGCCTGAAATTTGGTATTCTCGGCACACTCTGGACACTGCGGATCTCGGATTACTCAATTTCCTAAAGATTTCCGAAAATGAATGTCTCGTGAGTCTAGAAAATGCATCCAGGCGTGGCTAGGATCTGCATTTATGTTCATCGGTGCATTTCTCGCGGTATTTTCACATTTTTGTCCAACCCCTGTAGAAATCAAATGGACACTTTGAAGTGGTGCTCAGTTCGAAATCTAAGATTTTTCTCAACCTGATTGTACAAGTTGAAAGAAACTATTACGAAATTACTGTTTATGGCATACATACCAGTGGTTGGAATAAATAGGAAGTATTGGTGTTATATCCTCCACCTTGTTCAGAGAGGCGTTGGTATCAATGAGATCTTTTTCATATTATGTTGGTATATATTTCGAAATGTAGAGGGAAATATCAACTTCCAATGTGCAATACGTTTGTTCATATGGCTTTTGAAAGTGGTCGTTCTGCATGTGTTTCTGTGGAATGAGCAAATGACGAGCCGTCATAGCTTCTTTAATTTGGGTGGTTTACAACCAGTGGAAGATCATCCGAAGCTGATAATAAAGGCTGCTGAAGTCATTAGAGGTTGTTAAAGACGAAACACAAGCTCATATTGACAATGATGGGGAAAAATATCCGCTGTGTCCTTTCTAGAGGCGCAGTCGTGGCATCTGCCTTAATCGATTAAGAGAAACCACGGAAAACCTAAATCGGGATGGACAGACAGAGACATGAACACCGTTCCTCTCGGACGCAAGGCTGCTGCTCAACCAGTCTCAAGCAATTCGGAAAGTCAGCAGGCCACTTTGGGAGTGACAATGTGTGAGGGTAAAAATGCTAGAGATACCAATGATAACAAGCGATTAGGTATAGACTCTCCTGCAGAAATAAGTTTCAAAGTTACACTAAACTACTCAGAAAAACTTCGTCCACCCCGTGCCTATCCACAGACGTGTGTGGGCTTGGTTTGCAGGCGAGCACGGAGTGAAAGAATAAGCGACAGAAAGAACCAAAATAAAGGCAGTCCGTTGAAAAATGCACATCTTTACACATATGCGAAGGCAACGCCTATTGCTGGGCCACTTTGAACACTGCATTACTCCACGTCGTGCACGGCATTGCTCGAACCTTTCCGCTCTTTGAGGTGATCCAGTGCGTGAAGAGCGTTCCTGCGACAAGGCACGTAAAATTTCAACTGGCTCCAACCATACTCAACCGGGTTCATGCCAGCAAATGGCTCAGGAGGTTCCATTTCGTTAATTCTTGGTTTCTGGCTCCTGGTGTTCAGGAGTTCTGAATGTTAGTGCATTTTCGTCTTGAAAGACGAACCCATCGCCAAAACGTTGAGAGAAGGAATGGGCAGTAGGTTGGAGGATTCTGTCCGATATTGCACAGGTTTCAAATTACCTTCGATAGCGATAAGAGGCGTCCTACATCCATACATGATAGCAGCACAGAACTTGTATGAGCCACCTCCCTGCTGAACCTATAGGAGTGCATGTTCTTATTGACTCCTGGCAGTCTCAGCACGCTTCCACAACGATCATTAGGCGTCAAACAAATTCTGCACTCGTCGATGAAGAGAACCTGACCTCACTGACCCCGGATCCATTCCAGTTGTTCCTTTGGCCACCTTTTTTCGAGCACCGCCCTGTAGGAGCTTTTGCATTGTTCTTCGTAATAGACGCCTAGACCCCCTGAATGACTGTGTGGAGACATTTGCGTACAGTCTGTGTTGATACAGCCGTTCCAGTTGCCTTTAAAAACGCAGCAGACAGTGATGTTGCACTCTCTTCAGGATATCTATGAGCCATAATTTGTAGGTATCGGTCATCAGCTGGTGGTGTTGACTGCGGGCAATCACTAACAATCGAACTTCAATTATTTGTATCTCACGGTACACTATGAATGCTCGAATGATGTCACCGTGGTGTACTCCAATTCGGCGAGCAGCTTCTCATGTTGACAACGTTTGTTGCTGTAAAATGACAACACAACACTTTCTAAGTTGGAAACGGCCCTTCCAGGCAAGTAGACAGACTGAAACGTGTAGACAAGCCGCACTGCCCATTCACGCACGATTGGAGACACAGCACACATACTGAACCACACCTTTACAAAGGTGGTTATACGTAAACACTTCCTGTGGTCAAAAGAGTGCTGAGAATCTGTTTCCGAATAACGATAGATTGGAGTATCTTATTTAGTTCTTGTGTTATTTACAAATGTATGAATGGTGGTTTAATATGGGTACATTGACCAATCTCTCCCTAAATACTGTCAAATGTAGGTAATGAGTCTATCTCTCAAAGGACAATGTAAACATGTAAAAACGGAAAGGAAGTGACTGAGCCAAACCAGTAGTTATTTCAGTCAGTCAACAAGTACTCTTATGGTACAAGACTTTCTTCGCCTCTGCTCCTCCTACAAAAGACAGATCAATGACACCAAATATCTAATTTGTTTAGATGTTTGGATGCCTTTTGCCTAAATCAATTTTTTTTTAGTTTTTATATTTCTTCTTTCTTCCGTTAAATCCAATGGTTTTTGTCTAGTCGACCCTCTGTTGACTTCACTATTCTATCTCTCAAAGCTATCCATTCGTCTTCTACATGATGTCTCAGGAATGGTCAGTATTCAAGGATATGTCAAGAATGATCATTCGAAGCAAGGAAGTCTAGTAAACATGGACTCTAAAATGCATACCTTAAGAGCT